>NW_028301608.1:5151515-5454545 GCF_987345545.1 Pholcus phalangioides | reverse complement strand
AAATCAGGAAATGCTATAATTAAGGTATTCTGCCATGACTGGCTATTGTTTCCATTCTGCGAGCAAATTTCCCACATGTTGAATGATGTCATTAATTTTACATTTTTAAGTATTTTTTCCCCTTTATCAAATAAAATTGAATTTTTTCAGGAATATTCATGTCAATTTTCCAGTCATTCTGACAATTGTTCTTTTTTTACAGTGTTTTGAAATCAGAATCTTAGTTATAATCCCCCTGTATATCGTAAATCATTGCTAATTAATCTGCATTATTTATGCTTCATTAAATACATTATATTCACCTAATTTTTATTACTTTTTTGCAAAATAGCTTCCTAATTAAGTATACTGAAAGTAACTGGAGAAAAACATTTATATATTATATGATTAATAATAACATTAAAAGAATTTTCAAAAACACAGTAATCCATTGAGTTAAGCAAAAAATAATTAAATTGCAAAAGTTGGTTTTTGTTCAAATGTAATAAATATTTATCGATTAATTAGCGTGGGAATAGTGTTAATTACATTAATAAACATTTTATTTTAGTTAATTGTTAGAAGTTTGAAGGATTTTTCAGAAATTTCATTGTTTTTAATGTTAATACTATATAAAACAAAAAAAACGGTTTAAACCAAAAAAACCCGGTTTTTTGGGTTTTTTTACCAACCCTCCAGGAGGGGTGATGTTTACGTCTGGTCATCCGAAGAGTTCGCCTTTGTATTTCGCATCCAAAGACTACTCGAACGCAGTGTAACGTTACTAATTGGGCCCCGTGGAAATCGTCCTTTATTCTAGTCATTGTTTATATATTTTGTCTCCGGGATCGACCGGTAGGATCGTGTGTCCGCCGATCGGCCGCCAATTTGTTATGTTTGGTTGCCAGATTCAATATTATAATGTTTACAATATTTCCTTTTCTCATGAAATTATGTAAATCAGATATAAGCTAATACCGCACCTTCAATGTTGTGATTGGTTCTTCAGTGAGGCATTGTGGGAATGCTGCTATATAAAAGCCAGCTAGAGATGTGCTGACCCTCTTCTTCTTCCTCTCGACTTCCTTACCTACGACTTATGACCGACTTAACGATTTAATCAGCAAGGCGTCACGCCCTGTTATGGTGTGAGCTAGATCATCTCATAAATACAATGAAGTTACAATAGTAGAAGTGTGCCTTGGCACTTATCCCGTCTCATCGCACGTAAGGTTTCAACGTCGTCGTGATCCAGTGATCGGTTAGTGGCCAGACTGGCCACCCGTGGACTTTCATCTCCAGTTCCATGTGTAGTGGCTGAGCTTTCATCTCAACGTGTGTATTTACACCAAAATCGTCTGAAGCTGGTGCAGACGAATCTTTGGCTGTGTGGCAGACACCTGAGAGTATCTACCGGACGATGTGATAACACGTGAAAACCTGGACACGGCGGTGAGATAGATTCATATTTTTGTTTCATTGTGACAATGAGAGAAAAGCTTGTGATAAAATGTTGATTAATAGTTTAACATATAAAAGGCCTGTGATAATTGTGATTACGCTGATTAATGGTTTAACAATATAATTGAATAAATGTTATAGTTCTATCTAAACTTTGTCTATTCCATTGTTGTCATCCCCTCAATGTTTACAGGTAACGATCAAGAACGTTACAGCAGCAAATACAAAGGCGAACGCGTCGACCATTCGACCAATTGAATTTATTTGTCTTAAAAACGTGGCAATTTTTGTATAAATTAAAACCAGGCAAAGTTTCTCATTTTTGTGATAGTGTTAATAATTAACACTATGTGGGGTTCCAATGCACTTTTCATAGTGTTAATATATTAACACTATGAAAAGTACATTGGAACCAGGGATTATTACTGTTATATAGTATTTTCACTGTATTTTGATGTGTAAAATATACATAAAAGAGTTTTAAAACATTGTGCACATTAGTTTTTTTATCTATAAAAATTTTCATTATAAATGCCAGCAGGTACAGAAAAATATAAAGAAAAGCCAATAGAAATAAAGAACATATGCACACGAATGTATACATATTTACCTATATAATGAATTAACACAGCCAAATGGACTAGATACTCCAAACAATATATTATCATGACATAATATCTACAATGCATGACACTGTTTTTAGGACAAGCTAAAGCAGCTGCGTGGATAGAACAAAATGATGCCACCATCGAGAAGGACACAAGAATCGCTGTGTTCCCTGGAAACAAAATTATTAGGCAATTTATGAGTAAAGTTCGAGCAAAAATCGAGAATGAAATTTAAATAATTAATGACAAAATAATAAATAACACTCTTTTAGTGAATTTTTTCAATCAATTGTTAGAATGCAAATTTTCCATAATTTAATGATTTCTTTTATTTTTAACTGCATAATATTGCATAAATATTTCGCATCCTCCCTGGTTATGTACGTGATCTTAGACACATGCATATGCAGAGGGGGCACAGGAGACCCACACCAATCAAAAATTAGGGGAAAAAATTAAAATATTGAAAGAAAATATCCTTTATATGCTACATCAAACACTTCCTGTAAATTTAGATACTTTTGAAGGGTGGTAACTCAAAATTTCTCTGGAAGAAAATTTTTATGCCCCCCTCCCCAAGCCTTTTGTGCCTCCTCTAAAGGTTGATTTTGCGCATGCCCCTGATTCCAGAATCCTCCAATCATAACATACTACGTACAAAAACAGGCCATTTCTCAGAATTATGTGGGCATGGCTTTCTAAAGTATCAGGAAAAATGACTGATACCATAAGAATATATAGTACTATGGCCATCTTTTGCTTTGATCATGAATCTCATGGGTCAAGGCATTGAATCAACAATTCTTTGTATCTGGATTGACTTCAACCATAGCTCGCAAAGTCACTATTATAAATTTGCTAGCAGCTGGATTGATTTGGATACTTTGGTTTTGACCCATTGTTGAGTATCATCTCCTCTTCAAGAGCTAGAAATGATGCAGAAAATGATGGTTCTGTCCCATAAAATATAAGATGCACGGTCATGCACAACCTTTACTCCCACTAATTTCCCCTGAACTCATTAAGACGACCTTGTCTTAAGGAGTTCAGTTTCCCTGCATGTTTTTGGGGTCCTTTTATAATTTCCAATGAAAGAATAAATTAAAAAAATATTGTATGTGCATACTGATGAAGTCCTGCAATGATGAAGTTCTTTGTTTGACTTGGCCCATTCACTAAGGCACTATCTCGTCTATGGCAATGACATTCATAGCACACGCTCATGAAAACCTGTCAACCTTTCTTGTTGTGTGTTAATATAAGCAGGGATTTCGAAGTGAAGATCCCGCTTCTTTGTATCATTCAGAAAATACTCGAGCCTTCAATGTGAAACTAAAAATACAATAATATAAAATAAAACCTTTTGTGCTCTTCCTCTGAAATTGTGGCTAGCATGAAGGAGACGTTTGTGGAAGAATAATTTGAGTTTAAATCATTTCTCAAGGAGGAAGTTTGATTTGATATTTATGCAGGTTTGTTCAAAAAGTATCCAATCATACTTTTTTGAGCATAAACCAATGCTATGGAGGCATGCATGTGCAGGATCAACTTAACACGCAATTAGGATCATTGCATTTTGTTTTTCAACCTTTTTCTGCCTGCAGAAGCTACCAGTCGCTGGCAGACCGCCGATGAATGAGTAAGTGTGTGTTGCACCATTTTTTATTTTTGCATTAAATTGTGTGAAACTTATTGATTCCCGAGTGGAAACAATCTAAGATTCAACAGGCCTCCAGAGATGAAACAACGAGCACCATACAGATAAAGGAGTGGTACAACCACTTAAAAGATGACCACATCTCGGTGAAACTTGTTCTGGTAGGCCCTCAACGTTCAGAAATGAGATCATGAGGACAAGTGAAGATGCTCAAATAATGATCAGATAACCTGCAGACGAGGTGAGTATCAGCATTAGATCTGTTCATTCCATTTTGACTAACGATTTTGGCTTCACGAGAATCTCAGCAAAGTTCATGCCAAAGCTCCCAACAATCGAGCAGAATAAACATTCAGATATCTCACGGGACATGTTAAAGCAGGGGGTGGCCAACAAGTGGCAGGCCATGGTATCAAGAGTGGCACACAAATGTTTTTCAAAAATTAAAGAAATTTTCTATTGCATTTTTCAATTAAAAAGAAATTCTCTCCAACTTCCAAACAATCCTTTTTTTAAGCTGGGATTACACTATAAAAGTTTTATCAAGAACTTTTATTAAACTTTAGTATGGTATTTAAAATAATTAACTGAATAATAATTAACTAAATAAATAACTTTTAAAATAATACTCATGCGATGACTTTCTATTCAATGCATTTGTGTTTGGTTTTTCATCTATGGGCATAGTTGCTGGACATCCCATGTGCAACAAGATTCAGGATCATCCCACGTGGAAAACATTCATTGTATGATACAACTACATTGTATATCCATGAATTCTTGGGGGGGGGGAAGAAGCAAGCACCCGAGTTCTCAGATCCAGTGTCTATGCCCAACATGGTAAAATTAAACGTTAGGTGAAATTTTTTCTGAAAAACATACAAATGCAATCTCCACTGATTGCATTTGTATAATTATATTTTTGCATTTGTATAAATAATCAAATTTATGACTAAAAACAATTTCAATTCAGAAGAGAGACTGATTATGAAAATAAGAGAACAGCTGAAAAATATTTTGCAGGTATGGAGAGAATCCTCATATCTCGTAAAAATGGGATGTATGGTCTGCATGTTAAAATTTGTAGATTGGCATATGCACTGAAAATAATGTTGATTGTGGCACCACTTTGAAAAAGGTTAGCCACTCATGTTAAAGTATGCACTCACACCACACAACCATCACCATGGAGTGCTACTAAGAGGTTCTTGGCAGTGCTATCATAATTAATGCAGTAGCACTGTTAGTTTTTCTGCCATTTTATCAAATGCGACAGCGCTCACTTAAACTCATCTGCTGTCTGGCAGCTTCTGTGGGCGGGAAAAAGTCCAAGCACACATACCAGGATTGCCTTCATACATGCACCCCACACACACACAAACCACACTTCCCTAACTTCATTGGTGTGCACATGAAAAATTATGGTAAGATACTTTTTGAACAAACTTTGTACAATGCACACCACTTATTTTTTACAAAGTTTGAATTTGATGATCCAAATAAAATTTGGTACAAGTTCTATTCACCTAAATAAAAAGTATTCTTGAACTTTTCTAAATTTAAGAATATATAACAATCACTATATCAACCACCTCCATGGCCCTCACAAAACCAAGGCTGACAGGACTATATATCTGAAGCTAGAGACAATTCCCATCATTTTTTTCCTTTTTTACACTATAAATTACCTATAGAAGAGCCCACAAAAAGTCTGACTGGGAGAGGGCCCCATGAAAGATCCCAGCCTAGGGGGCCCTGCTCCAGGACATACGGGCTATAACCATTTCTATGATGCAGTGTGTGCTACAATTTTCACAAGTCACATCAGCAAACAACATAATGTGAATAAGATAAAAAAAACACAACATGACCAAAACAAACAACAGGTTTTGAGGAGAAAAAAAGCTAATATGAATTATGGAGATTTTGATATCACATAAAAAGTTGTTCAAAGTTATTCAAACAGAAAACATGGAATCAATTTGGATAGAAATATTAAATGTAAATGAATATACAGTGTGTCCTGTAAGTTCTAATGTGGTTTTTCTCTCAATCGTTTGTCATAGAGGTTTGTCACAGAGTTCCAGTTTAAAAAATGCTCAAAATGTGTCCAAAAATCACCCTGTATCAGTTTTAAGAGTGGAAATACAATGTGCCACAAAATAGCAAATCAAATTTTTATATGGAAACAGTTCTAAAAAAACCAATTAAAAAGTTGTTACCCTGTCTGTTCTGAGAGGAACAAAAAAAAAAGCAACGTTTCTAAGTGAAATACTCGCTGAGATACTAGAATTTTAAAAGGGAAGAAAAGTTGGGGAAAAAAAGCATAAATAAGGGAAATTTGCTGTTTTTTTCTCCCAACGATTTTTGAATTTAAATATTTCAGCAAATATCACCCATACAAAAATTTAATTTTTTTTTTATATTTTCACTCTTAAAACTGGTACAGGGTGATTTTTTTAACACATATATTTTGATCATTTTTTAAACTGAAACCATTCCTATACGGTTGATGAGATAAAGGTTGCATTAGAACTTACAGGACCTGTAGGCCTATAAATCTATAACAGGAGAACACAGGAACATGTACTCACCAAAAGAGGAAACAATAAAAGGCACTTTTATGAGACCCCGTGTTTTTCTGTAGAGCTCCAAATAACCGTAACGTTTCATGATGCCACTACAGCGATGTCTGATGCAGTATGTCACAAAGAATACGCACCACATCGCAACATGCACCATACACAACAGGAAACATGAAAACCTCAAAAATATCAAAACGAGCATGATATTCTGCAAATAAAAAAAAATTTTCAAACGTACACTACTATGATATTGATTCGTTTCAGTTCACAATAATCATAAAATAAATGAACAGTACACATTGGTTATGGGGGGGGGGGCACAAAGTTTTGGAGAATTTTTCAGTCACAAACTCAGATGTTGGCAAGTTTAAGCAAAGTCCTCTATGGCAAACAAAATTGGTGCTCCCTCACTACACCTTTATAGATGAACTTCAACCAATTCTATGTCCCTCTGTAGGTATGGTCTCCAAAACCTTGCAGCATACTCCAGTCCAGGACAAACTAATCCTAGAAAAAGCGGAAGAATGACTTTAGGAGAACACAATGAGTTAGGAATAACACAATGATGGTTCTTCTTTACAAAAGCAGGGTGAAAAAGAGGATATCAAGAACTATCGACCAGTCTCCTATCAGTAATTTATAAAATCTTCACCAAAGTGCTGACATATAGGCTTGAATCCAAATTGGATGAAGCTCAACCAAAAGAACAGGCAGAATTTTGAAGTGGATTCAGTACAATGGATCACATCCAAACAATCAGGGAACTTACAGAGACACATAAAGAATGTGAATTACGATTGTGCGTGGCCTTCATTGATTTTGAGAAAGCGTTTGACTCTGTCTTCACATCTGCTGTTGTTAAAGCTGTAGATGTAACTGGGGTAGAGAAGACTTACATCAATATCATCAAGAAAATATGACAAAATAACTGCAATGATTCATTTGGATGAAGGAAAAGCAAAGATTAAACTTGAAAAAGGAGTCAGACAATACTATCTCAGCAAAACTCTTTACCACTGTTTTAGAAGAAGTAATGATACATGAATTGGAGAAGGCAAGTATTCAGGTGGGCTTGAAAACGAATCTGCAAAAGACTAAAGTTATGTTCAACCCCTTTGTGTTGAAACGGACAATCTCGCTCAACAACACAGGGATAGAAGTAGTAGAAAGCTATGTATACCTGGGACAAGAAATTATACCATGGACAATGGAATCATTAAGGAAATAAACAGAAGGACCAGGATTGGATGGAGCACTTTTAGCAAAACTGCATAATTCTGAAGAGTCACACACCATTATGCCTGAAAAGAAAAGTTTTTAACCAGTTTGTGCTACCAGCACACAATTCATGGAAAGATGTATGCTAGGAATCACAAGGAGAGACAGAAAACGAATCACTTGGATAAGGAACCACACAAAGGTATATGATATCATGGAAAGAATTAAATGTTTGATATGGAAATGGGCTGGACATATTGCAAGAAGACAGAACAACAGATGGACAAGTATTCTAGATTGGTAACTCAGTGGTGTTAAACGTCCGAGAAGGCATCCCCACGCAAGATGGATTAACAAGATCAGGAAAGTGGCAGGAGTCAACTGTATGGCTAAAGCATCAGACAGCAATGAAAAAATTTAGAGGCGACCTTCATCCAGCAGTGGATTGAAAATGGTTGTTGATGATGATGATGTATTACATCATCGATTAGAGGATTTCGATGAGCTCTGTAATTACCTTCAGATATAAATTCTTGAGCCATTAAAGAAAGAGTGTTGCAATCACCCAAAAATTTTCTTTTGTTTAACTTTTATGTGGATATTTGTGTTTGCCGAACACGGAATCTCACAGATGCTCTTCTTTATGCATGTTAAATGCAGTTAACACAAGCAGTGGATTGAAAATCAATTGCATGTGATTTATACAAATATGTTGACAAAAATCTATAATTACTTAAAACGCATTAAATTTTCACAGGTGCCAACCATAATTTTTCATATATTTGCCTTATTTGATTGTGGCTTCTTAATATTCTTAGGCAAAGTTGATCTACTTTCACATATTACATATAATATTCGACCACCTATACCAGGGACACAGCAAATTGGTACTGATGTCCCTAATGATAAAAACAGGGTTTAATTTTCGTACATTGTTCCAAGAAAGTTATCTACATGGAAAATAATTATTTAAAACATTTTATATGAATTTTAAGATTCACATTTTAAAAATATTTGTATACAAAAAAACATCACTTTTCTATGATTCAGGTCAGGGCTGAAACTAGAACCTTTGTCAGCCAGGGCAAGCTAGCATTTCGACACCCCCATGTAATGTAGAAGCAGTTTGAGAGTAAATTCTAAGTCCCTTTTGGTCCAACGCTCAGGGCACTACACCCGCTTACTCCCTCTTGAATGTAGCCCTGATTCAGACAATGAATTAATGGAAATAATTATTTAAAAATGCAATTTTTGATCATTACGTATCACATTTGATCCAACGTAACAACGCAATCCTTAAATAACAGAAAAATCAGTGTAATAAAACGAGTTTTTTCTAAACATATTTCTCCCCTTCAACATTTTAATTTCTTACTCCATCACACATACTGCATGAACAATTTTCATCAATTACCGATAAGGCTAATCAAATGTTCACTATGACTGGCAAAGTATTTTTGTTCACAACTCGCAAAGTTCGTGTAAGTTGTAGATCGACTATATAAACTTTTTTTGGAAGGGTTGCAAAAATCCTGACCCTGACTATACAGTACGTTCAAACATCGTAATCCGGTCCTGATAACCTTGGAGCAGGTATTTTTGTGTTAATAAGGTGTAGGTAATTAAGAACAGTGAAATAATTCTGCACCAAAAAACGAGATATCGTTAAAGAGGGGCATATGGTCAGCGATTTTGTTGGGTAAATGGTGGTGCGCTGCTTTGGACGGTTAAAACATTGTGTTCTTAGGCGAAGCCCTTTCAACCTCCCACCCAGGCAGCTTCGCACCCAGGCAGCAGGTGAGCTTGAGCTACCTTGTCTTTAAATATCTTCATAACTCAAGATCTAGTATTGAGCTGCTTCATCAGATGTTATGTAAACATTTATGGCTGTTTCTACGACATCAGAAAAATTGATAGAGGAAGCCTTGTTACCATACTCTAACAAATTAACTTAAATGAAGAACGGCTAACAGACATGATGATATTCTTCTAGAAAATACCATAGAATCACTGGACATCCCCCATCCCTTTGACTTCTGCCCAGTGGCATATTTACAGAGGGGCTTAGCGGGCTATAGCCCAGGGCAGCAAATTTAAGGAATAAGTGGAAAATTAGTAGAATGGGAGAAGGGCAGTGAAATTTTTATAACCTCAATAAATTTGCCTTCGTCCTGACAGCGAGGGACTAGAACAGTGAGTGACCTAGAGATAGTGATAGGAACCGAGAGACACCCAGGCTCTGTCACACTCAGCGATATAAGCACATTGTCCCTGGGGACTCGGGTGCCTCCGGGGAAACCTAACCATTTATTGATCTTGAGAAAGATATATTACATACATGGGCAGGTGCCATTACACACCTCGCCAGTAAACAAGTATAAAATTTGTAATCTAAAAATGGTGATTCATGTAAATAAATCACAATTGTAAATCACAGGTTATAAATCACATAATAATCGTCATAATCGGGAATAGTTCTTGATAAAATTTGATCTGCTTCTCTTCAGGGATTTTCATTGGATCAGTAACTATCACATCAATGAAAGCTGTCAATCTGCTGCTGAGTTGATCTAGTTGATCTAATCGCTGCACTGTGTAGTTTGATTTGCTCCAAAGACATTCGTCAGTAATTGCTGCCTGTATCCATCTTTTCGATAAGCCAGCATGGATCAAACTATTCTCGACTACTCAGGCTCCTCTTCTCTAAACAGATATACGAGATCGCTGTCTGGGTGTAGTTGACGTCGTAGTCTAGTGGATCTCCTAACTGGCATAGGTGGCTCTCTATCTGGTTCTGACTCCGGGACTGTAGTTCTGATATCCTCAGGGTGCTGCTCTAGAAAGCGGACCAGTTCAGGTATTTTACTTTTCGAATCTTCCCGCTTCAGGATGCACTCAAGCCAAGGTATTCGCAGATGTTCAGCTGGCTCTCTGAAGTGGAAAGCCGTTGTCTTGGGGCATAGAGAGCTTGCAAGGGTGGGAGTGAGCAAAAGAGTGACTTTAGCCCTGTTCACATGTACAATAAAACATCCCAGGGATTTTCGCTGCAAACCGTTCACATGATGTTAAGTTTATGCCGGTAATCCCCCCTCTTCTTTCCGGAAGTCGTCACTGGTTACGTAGGTTGAACGGAAGTGATTTATTCAAGATGGTTGATGAAGGAGCTTATGGCAGTTTTCGCGGCACAAAGGATTATGGGAAAGAATGTCGGTGTCGACCTCCAATCCACCCCATAAAAGATGGGCTTTTTTTGATGAGCTTCTCTCTCACCTTTTTCTTCTCTAGAGGGGGGAAAAAAAAGTTGTCATGCCGGTAATTATCACCAAAGGGATCCCCAATCTTGCACATGTGAACGGGGCTTTAGAGTGCAACCAAGCATATAAACGACTAACAAGTGACACAAACAAGTGACCTACAGAGTGAAGGACCAAGTCAGTGAGTGACCTAGAGCATGTGCAGGTATGAGAGTGATTAAAAGAGCGACTTTAGAGATACGGGTGAACTTGAATGAGTGTGGGGGGGGGTGGGTGAGACAAGTGGGTTAGCACAGAGTGGCGAATTCGAAGCAAGAGTAGTCAAGAAAATTATATTACAATGGGAGAAGGGCGGTAAAAAATCATGTAGCCCAAAGGCAGGGCTGTAGCTAAACATTCCTGTGCTCTGTGCAAGAATTTGAATTTAATAATTGTTTATTTATTTAAATATACCAAGCTACAGAAAAAAATCCAATTTAGGCCTCCTTCCAAGTGGGCGCTGTGCAGGTGCACCTGCCTAGTTAAGGCCCTGCCCACAGGCGGCAAAACCTTAAATGCGCCTCTGCATCTGCAGTACAAAGCAATATAAACAAGATAACTAAAAAGTTTGTGGTTTGTGGATTTTCATATTCGCTGTAACCCCTCTGTCAGACCAAACACGACCCAGGCTCTGTCCCTTCCGGGATGTAAGCCTTTTACCCATCTGGGTTGGGTCGTAGTGGGGAGAGCTGGGTGCAAGGCCAGGCGCCTGCCGGTGAAACACCAGAAGGTGCCCCCCCCCGGCACCAGACCCCCTGTCTAAGTTTTAGCTGCAAGCGCAAAGCCAGGTCTTTTAGGGTGTCCTTAAGGGGCAGTGGCCTCCTTGCCCTAGGCAGCCAGCCCCGGGGACGGGCCCACAAATCTAAGCGATGGCAAAGGGGGCTGCCCCCACCCCCCACCCAGACCCCCGAGACCCAATCCCAAAAATCCCCTGGGTGCTTTTATTTATCTTGAGAATATTTACAGCATGTTGTTAATAATGTGATGCTTCGTGGCCACCGACACGACATGTGCCACCACGGGGCACAGCTTTCTTATTTACATAGCATTCCGCCACACGACAGATTTCCGTATCGGGGAGCGGTTGGTGTTTTCTGTCTGCTTAATTTCCAAAGTCTTTCCTCAGAATGATAAGTCTATGTAGCCAGCCCAGGCATTGGCCAGATGTCTCTGGTGGGCTCGTCGATCTGTGTGGCCAGCCCAGGTGCTGGGCCTCTTCTTCGCCGTCTCTGGCTGGTTGGCTCAGATTAGCCTGTCGCTTGGTCGTGGCCAGCCCAGGTGCTAGGCCCTGTTTCTTGGTCGCTGGCTGGCCGCTGTAGTGGTCGAGTGGTCATAGTGACAGACTCGCGTCCCGAGGTCCCAGGTTCGAACCTCACTGTTGCCACAGTGGTGGTCGGCTGAAGTTGGTTTTCTGTGGTTCCCAACTTCAAGGAGCGAATGCGAGCTGATCTCCCTTTAAAAAGTCTCGCCACAGAGAGCAACAGACCTACAAATAGTACAAATGTAATTCAATCACAACACAATACATCATTCACTTTGCTTCTGAAATATAGATGGCAGCACTGAAAAAGCAAACACAACACTACATATGCACACAGACTGTTAGGTACACCCACAGTTACACTTCCGGCACAACTCACTAGGTAGTAAATCGCCCATAGATGGCAATAGACCAAATTGTGCTCAGTTTGAAAGAACGAAAGTCGCTGGCTGCTTGGCTCAGGTGAGCCCGTCACTTCTTCGTGGCCAGCCCAGGTGCTAGGCCCTTTATTCTCAGTTACTGGCTGGTTGGCTCAGGTGAGCCTGCCGCTTATTTGTGGCCAGCCCAGATGCTGGGACACTTCTTTGCTGTTGCTGGCTGGTTGGCTCGGGTGAGCCTGTCGCTTATTCGTGGCCAGTCCACTGGGCCACTTTTGAAAAACACTGTAACCTCTGGAACGCAACCCGCTGTGAATACTGAGAAACGATTGCACAGACCCAACCCAGCACTAGCCACATGAACAACTGCGTTTTTGCATGTAACAGTTAAAATGCTATACAACAATACCCTTAAGAATGATAATTGCCTATACCATGATATCACTCACTGGTCCCAATACACGCTTTAGGTCCAATACGCTGGTCCAATTACACTCCGCCTACAATGATAACTTCTTTATAACAATAAACTTCTGTCTGCTGACTATTATTATATATATTTATTTCACTGTGTCAAGAAAACGTTTTTTATTAAGAAATTAACACCATGAAAACTCACCATGAGAACAAATTCTGCAATAACTGCAATCCATCCCGCAAATGGATATGTTTTGTGTCGAGGCTCTTTATCAGTAACTAGTGTACTAGACAGCAATGAGCAATCGTCTATGTCAATACTGTTTGATGGCCCCTCTGCGCCAAAGACAAAAGCCTATATATGTTGGGGGGAAAAGTAAAAAATTACTTTGTGTAAATATGAAACGAATAGAGCAAACATGGATTCAAGAGGATGTGCATGGGGACGGGCGAATTGTGTAAGTTCATTGAATTGTCCTGTATTTTACGGGACAGATAAGTTTTCACATATTATTCGCTTTTAGGAAAGACGATCGTTCCTATTAACTCAGCATCTGCGCCTGAGTGAAAGCAGATCCATAGCTGTGAATGAAGCGGAGGGAGACATCTTCAGCTACGAATGGAGCAAAGACAGACATTTTCAGCTGCAAATGGAGCAAAGGCAGACATCTTCAGCTGCGCATGAAGCCGAGGCGGATGTCTACATCTTCGAATAGAGTGAAGACAGGCATCTTCAGCTGCAAATGGTGTGGAGGCAGGTAGATCAAGGATGACGTGTCATAAAAGAGACTTATGTAGGTGCATTGGATCATCATATATATTTTAAGGAGCAGACAAATTTGCTCCCATGCTATTCGCCTCTTGGGAGCTGGAACCATTGACAAGGGCGTACCCAGGATATGAACTAGGAGGGGGGGGGGCAACTCACCCATACTAAATTGATACATCTGTGCTGTGTCAATTACTACACTTTAATTTCTCTTCTGGGGGGGGGGGGGGCCTGCAGTACAAACATGCTCATTGACACATGGTTATCGAGAATGTCATATAAAACACAAAATATTTTACGTTACCAACAACTCAAATTTTTAGAGATAATAATCATTACATTAGAAAAAATACTTGTACAAGCTTTAATACTAATTTTTCATGACCACCATAATTATTTCCGCAAGATCACTATTACTTTCTTTCATCATAAATACCAACATTAGATATATATAGCTTACATTATTCTAATTTAATGTTGTTAAAAACTGTATTGAAATTTTTGATCGATACATTAATGAGTGGCAAATGTTATAAATAAAATAAATAACTCACGTTTCCGAAGCTCCGGTTGCTCCCCAAACTCACCATGACGCTCAATGAAACGAGAAGCACATGACATTCCCTGAATCATGTAAACAATCGATAATGTTGCCATCACTTAAAATTAAAAAAAAATAAAAAGCGAATCGCGTCAATGTTTGGTTGTGTTAACCAATCAAAAATAATTTCTTTATCAAATTTTGATAAACTCATTTCAAAAGTACTTTTTGATTGGTCATTTTTACTTTTTGAGGATCACAGAATTTGTATGAGAAATAAATAAACAAACAGCTTTGAATCTTTGTATAATTATTAAATCTTGTAAATTTATTTTTATAAGGGAATTTTGTCATCATAATTCTATAAATCATAATAATCTATAATCTCTTTTCATTAAATTGCTTCTTTGGTAATGCTCTCTAGCGGCTGTAAATGAGATGCTCTGGCTTCTCTTCAAACATCGAGTCAAGGCTGTAAATGATCCAAGTTGTAAATAGTTCCTCTACTGGCCGCTAGATGGCAACAAAATTTTTTGGAAATCCTTAACACACACACACAAGCTCAGTGAACACAGAAGCGTTTCTCAACCTTTTTTGAGTCGCAGAGCCCTTTTTGCATGGCCCGACATGGGCGGGTCTATCCCTGGGGCCCGGGACAATTCTAATCTTTTTTTGTATTTTTTCACGCTATCAGTTAATTAGAATTAATTCACACCGTCAACTATTAGAAGTACTGCTACAGGATGTGGAGCCATGATTTTTTGGTAGGGCCGGCGACGAGGCGGCTACCTAGGGCAGCATGGTTATGGAGTCGGCATTTTTTATGACAGATTTATTGTAAATGACGGTGACACTCTCGCAAATGTTTACACATCGAAATAATTTTGAAGGGAAATCGTGAGTTGTTAAATAAGCGAGATAAATAGAGTGTTGAAAAATGTGCTCTATTCAACTCTTCGTTATTCAATGCTTAATTCATCTCAACACATCGCCTTTCTTACAATTCCAAAAAGTACCACCTATCTCTAGAGAAGCTGGTTCCTGAAAAAAATTAAGTTCCTTCTCGTTTTTGTTATATAAGGATCTTTTCACTATTTATCAATATTTTTCCAATTGACTTTCCTTTCTTTTCTCGAATCCCCCGGCACAAGTTTGGATTATTGTTCATCTTCCGATAAACGCCTCTTTCAGCCAACACCATACTAGAAGAATTTCGAGAGTTGTGCTGTTTGGCTCCAGAATGTTCTGTGACTGCCTATTTCTGCATACCTATATCTGTTTTCTATATTAGGGGTTTCCAACGTAAAGTTTCTCGCGGAACTCTCGAGGATTACGAGGCTCTTAAACAGAACTAAAAATTTTTTTTTGAATATTTAATCCCAAAAAGTGTGTCCCTACTGCCGTCCCAACAACATAGTCCTCAGGACAAAAGGAAAGAGGGCCTAGGCCATAGCACCTCTTAATTTACATATTTATGGTTATAAATCATTGTGTCAAATTTTATCGTGGAAGCTCCTATGCAACTGAGGTGTATTTATGCCCCCCCCCAAAGGGGTGGATCTAGCAGGGCTCCTGTCCGTAGGCCCGAGATGACTCTTATTAGATGTGGTTCTTTTTTTGTTTTTCACACTACAAAAATTCATATTGAAGGAGGCCAGTGAGGAGTCTGACCTATATAAAGAGATACTTTGAAGTCCGACAACAAAAATTGTCAGACTTCAAAGGCAGGGCCAGACTTGGTTATTTAGTGGACCGGTGCGGGAACAGTTTTGCGGCCGTCATTAATATTTATACCCATGCCTCTTTACCTCACCCGCGAGAGATATAATAGGGAGTAAAGGCTTAGAGATTAACTCATTTTTTCTCTACACATTCACCGAAAATCAATTATGGTTTCCTTTAAAAGACTCGTAATTCGGGTTCATCGAAGAACCTTTCCGAGGAGGTTCCAGTATGCAGGGCATGGCCCCACTTCCCCTAAGCTGGGACCTTTGACGGGCCTCCAGGCCAGACTTTTCACGGCCCCCCCCCTCAAAAGAGAAGTTATTGCAGGAAAAAACAAAAAACGATGAGAACCATTCCGGGCCCCAGGGCTGGAGCATTGTTAATCCCACCCTTGTGGGGGCCATGATGCAGGGCTGTCTTCACGTTTGGGCATAGGCCCACTGGATATAGAGCCTCACGTTAACAAGATTGGGGGAGACGGACGGAGGAAAATTTCGGTGGCTTGACGGACATGACGGCGCTGTCCTCAAAACTCTGCCAGCTTGGGCTAACAATGCTCAGGGCAAGGCCGTCTTAATAGCATTATGAGCCCCACGCATAGTGATTTTTTTTTAGGCACCCCCCTCCCAATTGGTCAAAAATGTTTGCCTACCAATTTACATTCTTAATCTCGAAAATTTTAACAAGACTGAATTTTCGTGAGGTTCCTCTGCTCTTGACGCCTTCAGCCTGCCTATGTGTTAAGAGGACAATACTCTGGGGGGCCTGTATTGGTTTCATATTCTGAAATGAAAAGGCGGAGATAGACTTGGAAGTCTGGGGGGGAGGGCACGGTCATTATTGCTGGGGGAGGCAAGATGACGATGATGTGATGCCCCCACGCCCCCCCCGTATGTCCGCCCATGCTAACTATTAAACTCTAAATTTAACTCTAAATTAACTCTAAATTTTCTTAAAAATTGATAATTCTCAGGAGTCGGCTAAAAGTCTGGGGTACTGTCAAAAATCAAGGCCCCGTACAAGAATGATGGGGGGGGGGAATAAGGATTCACTGTGATAGATCTATGTGTGTGCCCGTTAATATATCGACATATTTTTTATAAATAGAGCGACAGAACTTCAAGTTCTGGCCTTTTTAAAGCAGTTACAGTTTAAAAAAAGTTCAGTTTTAGGGCCCCTTAACCTTTTTCGGCCCGGTGCGATCGCACCCTTCGCACCAGCCCAAGTCTGGCCCTGTTCAAAGGTCTCACCCTTGGAGCCATGGGTCTCAGCCAAAGGTCTCAGCCTACTACAGGACGTGGGGCCATGGGTCCCCATGCATTGAACACGATATCAACTCACGAGGTTGTAGCCCTGTAAGCCTATTGGGAGGCATATTCACGAATCAAGAGCTTTAATTATAACCATTACGAAAAGCACCCGTACAAGAACTCTGACATATAGCCTTAACTGAAATAATCATGATGCTAATCACTGAATCATAAGGTGTTCATCTGAGTTGTCGGTGAATATCACCTGAGTATGAAATCAAGCATGACCCCTACAGGGCTCTAGCATGGGGGCCGGGAAAAATCTCATTGTTTTCGTTTTTTTTACACTATAAATTCACTATAGAGGAGGCCCCACCAAAGATCTTGGGGAGGGGAAGCTAGCTCCAGGATGGAGAGGGGGGGGGGGCGCATGATGAGCACCGAGATGTTCCAATACCTTCTAAAGCAGATACCACTTCTAAAGGTTCCAATACCTTGCTCTAGAATGTGTTGGATGTTCACGGTAAAAAGGAAAAATTATATTATTACATGAAATGTACCCTTTAATTTTTTTTCCAGATAGGGGCCACATTGCCTTTTATTTCCCCTGCACAAACCGGTTTCCTGCTCACAGAATTTCGATATCTGTGCGAAATCGGTGTATACGGTAGCACTATCAGTCATTCTCAGACTCTAAACGTTCATATTTCTTAAATTTATTAGCCATAAAAAAAAATGTGCCTTTCTTAAATAATTTTGTTCATAACCAATAAACGGATAAAAGTAAAATTTCATCAGCTAAAATATGCCTTCTAGAAAATATTGAAAACAATTATATATTACATGTGAGAAAGAATCAATGAACTACAACTTCTACCGCCACCTATCCAATAAAACTGTTACAATTCTTGGACTGAAATTAGCAACCGGATTTCGATTAATGTGATGCATGAAAAAACGAAAAAAAAGAAATATGTTGTAATATCAATTAATACATTATAAGTAATAATATTAGTTAAATTATCGTTTGCTTCAAAATTTTAAGTTTTCGTTTGTGCGCGGTAGAGAATGACATTAATAAAATTCAGAAAGTATCTATACTATAGTTTGTTTCAGGTTAACTTTGCAGTGGAGAGAAAGGTAGAGAGTGTATTCCTTCGCCGCAAAATATAGTTCCCTTACATCGGAGGTTTCTGATGATCATTTATATAGAATATTTCAAATTTTTTTATGATTTTGAAAAAGATACTCAAAAAATACCGTTTTTAACCAATGCATATTCGTTTAAAATTTTTAAATTAGAAAAATATTGGTTACCATTATCAAAAATCCATGGCGAGCTCAAGAACATTTTGGCGTGATTTCCAAGAAATTTTCCCCGCCAATATTACTATCGTGCTTTTTTTTTTTTTGATTGCTCAGAGAGAGAGAGTTATATATATATATTATATCGTCATTTTGTTGAATTTTTTCCGATACAATTTTTCATTCAGTTTTGCATGTAGTTATAGGCCTACACACCCAGACGAATATTCAATCAGGTTTTTTTTTCTCGCGAAAATAACCTCCAACGAATTCAGATATTCACTCATAGATTAGAGGAAGTGCCCCTCTTTCACGACAGCGCCGATACCGTTGTGAAAGGCTCTCTTTATGGGGGTAGGTTACGGTTCCAGACCCCCCCCCCTCCCTTTTTTTTATATCTATTTCTTGCCGTGTTCGTAGGATAGGGGTGGTTTCTGAATTCCAATAGCCGATAGCGGAGGGTGTTGACATAAGTAATGTCTCTTTTTCAACCACACCAACTTCCTCCCCCACAGCAGAGGCTGTTCCTCCAGATGACCCTTCAGTGTCTCTCCAGATAAATATAAATAAGCAAGAGAGAGAGAGAGACCCACAATGGTTTAGGCTTGCAGTGTATTTTTTTCTTCTGTGACAGTTGTACCTTGCTTTTCACCAGAGATAGACACGCTAAAACGTTCTCCGTTCTTTTTGGCAATAATGCATAAAGCACGTTATTGAAAAAGAAGAGGAATTTTGGATTGCAGGTGGCCTGATGGAACACATGTTGGAGCAACAACAATTAATAAGTAATAGAGAATCAGATAGTTCTACAACGTCAAGTGAGGATTCCATAGAATGGGAATCCGTGAAAAATGACTAAAACTGTAGTGATAACAAGTGGCATCGACGTATATGCGTTCGGGTGGGTCAGCGACGGAAATTTCGGCACGAAAAGTGAGTAAAAGAATTCTAAATTTTGCCTTATCATTTTTATTATTATTATTATTTGGGGCTATTCCCAAATTCAAACGTGAAAACCGGGTTAATAGGAGTTACTTTTCAATAAAAAAAAAAATTATTTCAAAAACCGCAACTTTGATTTCTGAAAGTATCGACAATGATTTTTTTTTTCATTAGCTAATTTTTTGTTACTAACAGACTGCAATTTTTTCTACAAGCATTACGTTACACGTAAAAAATATTTTTTTCTGCGCGATTGGCGAGAATCAGCCATACCTTACCGAGGCCGCGCATCGATACATAGGTTAAGAAGCTTTCGTTGTCATAGCAACGAGTGATGCGGTTCCCTCGTAGCTTCCTCTTCACTGCAAAGTTAACCTGAAACGGATTATAGGCTTTATGTGATTGCAATCCAAAAGAATGCTCGTAGGAAACACTTTGATTGTAGGTTATTATTCTTTTTGATTGCGAAATCAAAGGAAACCGAACCGAAAACCATAATTGGAGAGACAGGGTTCCAATGGGTAGTTATAACCCATCAAACCCCCTTCATCATGACTCTGCCAATTCCTGTTGCAGTAGTGCGCTTTGCAAATGAAAAAGAAAATAAAGATCAACGAGGTGGGTGAAAGACTTAAGTTCACCTGAGACCCAAAGGGTAGCAATTTTTTTTTTTTTTTTTTTTTTGATAAATAAGTACTTGAGAAACAATACTTGAGAATATTCCTGAGTATTACAAACAGTGCAATTTGCTTTCGCAAGACATATCTCACAAGGATAAAATTGAGTATCACGAAAAAATGCGGGTAGTAAAAATGATTAAATGTATTTACAATTCCCCCCCCCCCCCTTCAAAAAGGAATCTCATCTGGGCCAAGGTGAGTACGCTCACCGCATAATTATAATTATATGAGTATTAATATATATAAATAGATGTACCGACATGCAGCATCACCTTATGCATGCTTATCTAACAGCACACGGTACAGAGTCCACTCGTTCTCCGGAGCCGGTACTCATTTAGCATATTACTTTTTTTTCATGCGGCACATTAATCGAAATCAGGTTGCTAATTTCAGTCCAAGAATTGTAACAGTTTTATTGGATAAGTGGCGGTAGAAGTTGTAGTTCATTGATTCTTTCTCACATGTAATATATAATTGTTTTCAATATTTTCTAGAAGGCATATTTTAGCTGATGAAATTTTACTTTTATCCGTTTATTGGTTATGAACAAAATTTAATCGAAGAATTGTAAGAGTCTTATTTGGTAGGTGGCGAAAGGGGTTCCAGTTCATTGATGTTTCTCACATGTTTATACAGGGTTATTCTAAATTCATGGGACAAACTTTAAGAGGTGATACAAGGCACCTAAACAAGCATTTTTGATCATAGAAAATGCGGTCGAATCGCAATAGTAAAGGCGGTAGAGGGTGTTTTTAGAGAACGCGCTTCATCAAAAACAAATATCATTTTTTTTTCCGACGGATTCGCTGTAATATGTGGCATCAACCATTCGAGGGTGCATATGCACCTTCGGATTAGATTGGAATTTGTTTCTTATTGGTGCAAGGATCATGAAGATCATGCTACACCAAACAATGATCAAGTGGTACAATGACTAGTGGCTGATTTTGCATTACCAAGTTGCACCATGAGAAGACCTACCACATCACAATACCCTGCACCCTGGTCACGACTTTTGGGGAGCACGAGGAATCTCTCCCAGAGAAATTTTGAGCTACTAACCGTCAAAAAGCACCTTAAATTAACAGAAATTGATAAAGATAACATTACAGTATAAAGGGGTTTTTTTTCGATACTTTTAATTTTTTACTAAAATATTTGAGAATATTTTTAATTTTTGATTCCTGCGTACTACGCCTCAAACTATCTCTGACTCTACGGTCACAAACGTATAAACTCAGAGCTGTTACTTCGTTAGAATATTCCGCTGCAGCGTATAAATAAAAGGGTAGAAAAAACATGTGACAGTGAAACAGTTATGCAAAGCGCCAGACCCATTTTAATTTTAATGGTCTACATTTCCTTCTTCATGGAGATCACTATTAGCGTTATCACTGAATACAACTTGGGAAAAGTTTTTTTCTTTTTTGTTTTTACTTTAATTATTCCTGGAAATTTGCAGTTTCCCCAGGAAAAAAAACCCATACTTTGATCATTCAACAATTTCTCAATTACAATTTAGAATCACATTTACCCCATTGCAAACTCTGTCATTACACGTAGGATAGGCCAACCATTCAATACATTCTACTGCATTTTATATTTATCTTGATATCATGGTATCTGTTCAACTCTTTTCATTATTAAACATTAATTATTAATACCCATCCAATAAACTTTTTTTTCCAGCTGTTTGCTGATTTGTTCATGATTATCAGAAGTACAGTTAACCACTGTAAAACATTAACTTCCTTTTAACCAATCTTTACCATAAAATACTTATTTCACAAAACAATTATTTCTGCGCTATTAGCAAGGGTATTGGGAGCGAATGCGATTAATGCGGTTAAGTATGCAATACTTATCGAAACAACAATTAATCCTTGATTAACACTATACAGTTATGAAAAAATCTTGAACATTCTTACAGACAAAATTAAATTATTACAAAAAATTCTGCTTGCACTGTTTCATTACAATACTAAGAAGAATAAATGCGATTATACGATTAAATGCGATTATTATACAAAACTAAAAAAACAATTTGTTATTATCATATTATCATGATACCTTTATTTACAGCTATAAAGCAATAACTATAATATTATTTACTTACCAAATTAAGACTAAAATATCTAAAAAAAATCTTAAATTACCTAATCTTTATGTGTGTAGGCAACATAACGCGGAGAATCATCAAGTTTTCAAAATCCAGGGAATGAGGAGAGCGATTCCCTTGGATTTTCAATAAATAAATTTTCGATAAAATTTATTTATTGAAAATCCAAGGAAAATCCTCCGATAGAATCCAAAATTTTATCCATAGACTAAAGATATAATAGACCGCGCACGCTATTCATAAAACTTGTCGAACGTGAAGAAAAGATGAACAGTATTGTCGGGGAAAGAACAGGTTCTGCGCTATTACATTTGGCTCGTTTTCGCAGAACATAGTGATTTCGTGTTAATGCTAGGATGTTTTTGTAACGAAATTTGACTCGATCGCGTTGATGAAAACTTTCCTTCATTTCTTCAATGAATTTCATTCATTCTTTTGTAAAATATTTAGGGAATGAGGGATTCGAAAAAAAAAATCAATTCTATATAATATAAACAAATATTGAAAAACGAATTTTTTTTATTTTCCAAAAGGGATAATTCCTATTAATTTAAGACTTTTGAGTTTTTAAATCTTATCATATATAACCTATCTCTTATATATACAGCCTATTTCATTTATATTTTCAAATATTTTCTTCTCATTCACTTTGTCACTTTTAATTTCGAAAATTTATTTTAACTAGGGGTTATTAAAACATAAAAATTATCTTCCAAGAACATTAAAATTACTTTAATCATACATTCATTTTGAGTATATAATTATAATGCATCATATTATGTTATGCAATGTAACACATTCGCACTCATACCATATTCAGCCATGAAATATTTAAATAATAAGTAAAAGGTTCATTTCCAACATTTTCTTGAAAACTTTTTATAACCTTATCACACAAAAATGTAAACACTTACATAATATTTCAGGAATAAAATGAATTTTTCAAGAAAATTGCAATACCTCATCGTCAGTACTTTTCTAAATTATAAGAAATGAAATTTCGTGTAGCATATATAAAGTATGTAATAATGTACGTAAATGTATGTTACATGTCACATATGTGTAACCTCTTCGCTCCAGAAGTATACATATGTGAATCTTCATTTTTTTTAGGCATTAAGTAGTTTTTAGAATGATTTTTTCATTCAGTTAACATCTGAGGTACACATAGTGACTTCAGATCTTAACTCAGATGGTCCTAATGAAGATATTGACTGAAAATTAATTAATCAATTAATTAATTGATTTTAGTTATTTGAGGGCAATTTCACATACAACAAAAACAAATTAATCAATAAAAAAATTTCTTTTCTGTAATAGTTTTATCTCAGGCGTGAAGAGAGGTAAAAATACTATTTTTAGAGGTAGTTATATATGCCATTGTCTAGAGGGTGCGTTTTCATTACATTCTATTTAAATAAAATATTTGCCATAAATTCTTCATTCTGAAAAGCATATTATCTTCAAGTTGAGCGAAACTCGAATAAACTCACTAGCTCGCCAAATCTCGCCAAATCTTGCGGAGACGTATATTTCAGTTAAGAGTTAATAAAACTCATTACTTCAATCATTTATTGCCAAAAATTCTATTAAAACATTTAATAGTGGCTCATGACATTTGAATTTTACCAAAACTTGGAACTTTAATTGAATTAAATCCAAAATGGAATCGTTAAAAACTGAGACTACGTCAGAAATCCATTGAATCGTCAATTTAATATTCCAATTTTTAATTTATAAGAAGGGGAATCAGCAAAAAAGTATTCCCTTGTGAAAGGATACTGGCCCCCCTTTCCTAAACCGTTCAGAACATCCGAAAGCTGCGTAAGTGTTGGCCATTCTAATCAAAAATAAGACAGCGCGTGTAGATCGTCATACGAATAGCCATAAGGAAAGCATTGAAAGCGAGATTCCCTGACCAGCCTTTTGACCTGAGTCACGTGACTCCGGATCTTTGCTTCACATTGTAACCCCTCGCGCGCTCTCTATATTATTCTTACTCTGTGATTTTATCGGAGGGGGTTGTCATGACCAACACTTCGGGAACCACTGTATCAAGATAATGAAGGCGAAGAAGAAAAATATTATCCGCTATTAGGCGGCAGAATTTCTAGGACCGGCCCTGCCTCTTAGTATATAATTTCTATGGCGGAGCCTCATATGGACTCTTTTATCAAATTTAACGATTTATGCTATTTTCCTCGAGTGGCCGTGGAGCCCTGGGAAGTGCAAATGAAGCCCCAAAGTGCTTCGCGGAGCTCAGTTTGAGAACTGCTACCTTACAGTTTGATTAACGAAGTTTCCCAAAGTGTGGATCGCAGCAAGTTGTTGACATTGATGATTGCCTATTCAAGAGTGGGTGACTCCTTACGCAGGCGCGTATCCGTAAAAAATTTTACTCACTGAATCCAGGCTTACATGATTCACGTTAATGTTGCGTTTATAGAGTATTGTTTATTTTCGTAGGCATGAATAGATGTAGACACGGGGCTGATGTAGATACACCAACTAAATACTTGGCCATCGAAGGAGACGTTAAAAGGTTTAATTTGAGCTCCCCGGTCAGGTGCACCAGAGCTACCTGCTCCACCTAAGTGCGGCTCCTGGGCCGTGATCTTCGGTGAGCCTCAGCTAGATTTCTCACAAGCTACTGCACATTGAATTTATAGTGTGAAAAACAAAAAAAATATTTACGAATTGTCCCCCCCCCCTTCCTGCTGAAGGCAGCTCTACCCTCGGGACGCTAGTTTGTGGCAAACTTGATGATATTTACAGAGAGATGCCTAATTTTCATTTGTTCATACGATAATGACTATCTACAGATAAGAATGACATAATGAATAGTAAATAATGACTTTTTGCATAATTTTCGTAATAATATACTCAAAATATATATATATTTCACCTTATTTGTCTATTTCGTGTATTTTTAAAATACGAGGGGGAATTGCCTCCTCAAATGACAGGCCTGGGTATATATAATAGTCGAAGCCCGTTCTATAACGTCACTCCCCCCCCCCCCCCCAATTTCGTTCCTAACCCGCTTAACGCTAGAAATTTTCGATGAACACATTTTCCATATACAGTGATACCTCGGCTAACGTGGGTGATTAGTTCCGGAATCACGTTCGTCAGCCAAAACATTCTTTCCCATAGGTTATACTATGGAAAACCGTCTGATTCGTCCAAAATTTGAGATGAGTTTTTTTACTAAATATATATAAAAAAACTGATTAAAGGCTGAAATGAACAGCTTCAAAATTGCATAAATCAGAATTTACGGTAAGACGAGATACTTAAGATCTTTTTATTTTATACTAATGTACACAATTGATTGTGTCAGTCTATTGAAGCTGGTGTTCGCACAACCCAGTCGAGTTCATAGATGTCCCCACCCATTTGGTCAGTTCATGTCTCCGTCTGATGCATGCAGATAAGACCCTAGATGTCCAGACTGTTCAGTTTGATCAGGTCGAAGCTAGAGGAAACTCTGGTGGAGGACAGCTAAACCCGCCCTTACCAGACGCGGGGCCTGGTGCGAAAATAATAGCACCCTCTCCCGCGACTGGATTTTTTTATTCTATAAACGGGGCTGAATTCGTATTCGCTAGCCGAGGCAGAGAAGCCTCCTATGCCCCCTGCCATGTACGTCTCTGATCCCAACAATATGCATTAGGATTCAGGGGGGCAGAGTTGACGAAATTTTGCTGACAAGGGGGGGGGGGGTCAAAAATGGCTAATGATTTGCTGACGTAATACTTGAACGGCCCCTAAATAAAAGGCAAAAGCGGCAATAGGTAATAGACATAAGGATTTATCGAGAAATTTAAAATCTTTTATATGGGAGGTTATAAAAGAGAGAGAGAGAGAAATAATTTTTAGGCCCACTGAAGTGCGTAGGTCTACGCATCCTAAGAAAAACAAATTAATTGTGTGTGTGGCCGGTTCTTTGGTCAGTATAGTGGCGCTATCTGTTGTGTAAATTGGGAAAAGTGACGTTATTAAGGTAGGGTTACCAAGTTCGAAAATTGAGAAAGGAGGACTCCCACTCACGTGACGTCACTTTTCCCAATTTCCTCAACAGATGGCGCCACTATTTTGAATAATAAAACCGGCCACAACAATAATTTTTCCCAACTCTAAAACAGAACCACTAAAAAAAGCAGAAGCAGAAAAGATTCTGGAAATTTCAACGGTTATTGGTGAATGCGTATGGGAAGAAAAAACACAAAAACACTCATATCAACGAAGAAATATGTTTCAAAGCAGAGGAAAAAAAATTTCCCCGGGAAAAAAGAAAAATAATTTCGGCAACTTGAAAAGGAGGACAAAAAAAGGGATTTGAATTTTCCAAAACATAGGAGGACGCTTGAAATGACATCAAAAACGAGGACATATCCTCTTAAAAGGCGACGGTCGGTAATCCTAATTAAGGGCGTGTGCGACGGCGTCCTTCTTTCAGAGTTTTCGGATTTGAATTAAACCTACCTGGCCGTTATCTATGGGGCCGTTCAAGTATTACGTAAGCAAATTTCTTTCCATTTTTGATCCCCTCCCCTCCCTTGTCAGCAAAAGTAAGCAAAACTCTGACCACCCCCCCCCCCTTGTCAGCGAAATTTCGTCATCACCTCTGCCCCTCTGAATCTTAACGCATATTGGTAAGATCAGAGACGTACACGGGGGGGGGGGCATAGAGAACTCGTGCCCCCTCCCCCACGATCAAAAAATTATTTTTTTAATGCAAAAAAATATTTTTGTAACTGAAATTTCGGAAGAAAATGCCTTTATGTGTTATTATAATCAATTTCTGTTAATTTCAATGTTATTTGAAGGATATGAACGTACACAATTTATCTTTTATAAATTCATTGCTACCCGTCCTCTTAGCCATGTAATGATAAATCGCATAAAGGCACTTAGCCCGCGGACCAAATGTGGCCCTGCTCTCTTCAAACCTAATTTTGCAAAAATGAACTAAGCGGCACATTTACAGATCGCTTGTGTCCCGTGGTACAATTCCAGAACATTTAAACGGCCCGTGGCACATTTTCAGATCACTTAAATGACCCGGGACACAGTTCCAGAACACTTAAGCGATCCGTGACACATTTATCCCTTGAGTGACATGTGACGTAGTTTTAGAGCACTTAAGTGGCCCTCAATGCGGTTCTACATCACTCAAGTTACCCGCGGCACATTCTCAGATTATTTTAGTGATCCGCGGCATATAATTACGGATCACTTGAGTGATGCGTGGCACAGTTCCAGAGCACTTAAGCAGTCCGGACACATTTCCAGATCACATTGGATTCGCGAAAAATTTTGAGATCACTAAAGTGGCTCTGTAGGGCACTTATCAATAGGGGGGAATGTTACTTCAAGTGTCCACAAACTATCGAAAGGTTTTCCTCGTTTTGGCTCACCGATTAAGATGTCATTAAAAAGATTTCATATTTTTATAAATTGTGGTTGATGACGTAAGCATTATCCAAACCCCCCCCCCCCCCATCGATGAACGGCCCCTATTGAGACTGGAAAACATCGAAATAATGAAATCGATTATGGAACAGCTGCTGCCATCTGATATTTGTTTAGAAAAAAGAAAAATTCATATCTAGTATCATCCTTAAAAACTAGATGGCAGCAAACACTCATTTTTCGCACTGTGATATTTTATTGGTCAAAGTCGTAAAGCTTTCGGGAAAAACAAGTTTTAAGTCAACATTTACCTACTTGCCCTTCATCATATCGACCACTTACTCTCACAAACACAATTATGAAGATTTTTGAACGCATTGTTTTATCTCGATTGAACTGGATATCACTGAAATATAAACTGTTCCCTTCAAACACATATGCTTTTAAATCTAAATCTGGGACACAAAATTTGTTAAATGATTTAAAGTGCAATATTGTCAATACTTTCAAATCTAAAGAGATTGGAATTTTAGTTTCTCTAGACATAAAGGGTGCATACGACTCTATAATACATTCTGCTCTTATATATAAACTTCAATCCACAGGTTTTTGTGGTGAATTTATTGCTTGGTTGAAAAGTTTCTTATCTGAAAGAAAATGTTATATTAGTTGGAGAAATCACAAGTCAAATCTAATCAATTTTGATAGAGGCCTTCCTCAAGGATCAGTTATATCACCATGGCTTTTCAATTTATATATGAATGATATGTTTGCTCAATTACCAAGTTCTATCCATCAATTTGTTTATGTAGATGACATACTGTTATGGTGTAGTGATAAAGACATTAAAATCTTAGAAAATAATATAAACAATGCATTGTTGAAGATTACTGATTGGTTAGGAAAATGGGGTTTTACCCTATCAGTTGAAAAGTGTTCATATAGTATATTTACAAAGAAAAATGTTATTGGTACTTGTAATCTGGCCATTAATAGGAACCCTCTGTCATTAGTACAAAACATCAAGATTTTGGGTGTCATCTTTGACCAGAAACTTACTTGGAATCCTCAGGTTGATCACATCCTAAAAAAAGGAATAAAAACATTAAACATAATTCGGATCATTGCTGGTCGTCTTAGAGGAGCCCCTGGTAGCAAACTCCTTGCTATTGCATCAAATATCATTTGCAGTTTTTTCAATTATAGTTCTTTACTCTGGCACAACTGTTCACAACGAAATTTAAACAGATGTGCAGTATTATATTGTCAAGTTCTCAGAATTGCAGCTGGATTACCCATTTCAACTCCAATACCATTATTATTAAGTATTTGTGGCAAACCTCCTTTTGAACTAATGATTATGAAATCTGTATCAAGACAAATTATTAAAGCCAGAGCATCAACGTACAACACCAGCTTCAAATTCATTAGTGCCAACTTAAATAATACAGCTGTGACTTCTTCTCTACCCATGTTTAGTTCTTCAGTCATAAATTTCATCCAGGACAATCATCTACTCGTACCAGTTCAACCTATAGTTTTTGCTAATCCACCTTGGATCATCTCTAATATATCGTATACTACTGATGAACTGCCATTCCAGATTACGACAGATCCAAATTTGGTCAACCCTTTATTTCAACAATACGAACATTGGTCTAACTCAATTATAATTGCTAGTGATGCATCCAAATCAGTTCATACAACAATAGGAGTCTTTTGTAATAAAAATATGAGAACTTTCCAGGCTACAGTTCATGACTCTTCTTCCGTTTTTACAGCTGAGTGTCTTGCCATTGCTGTTGCTGCTTCAAAATTTATATCTGAAAAACGTCACTATGTTATATTATCAGACAGCAAATCAGCAATTTCTGCATTAGCCTCCATAAATCCAAAGTCACATTCAGCCATCTTTACTACACATCTCTCTTTAATAGATGCTTCTAGCTGGGCAGAATTCATTTCAATTGTCTGGTCACCAGGTCACAAGCACATCTCCTACAATGAAATTGCAGATAAACTGGCTCGAACTGCTGCTAATAATGCAAACCCTACTTTTCCAGATTTTTCATATGTTGAAGATGTGCTGAATTTGCTTGAGAAGTCATGGAACATCCACATTGAACGATATTTCAGATATCAGTTTCTTTATCCACTTGCATCACGTTTTTTTAATACTATTAATAAATATTCACCTTACTTTACGAAGAGAAAATATGAAACATTATTTTACAGATTATTGTCAAACAGAGCCCCAACTAATGGTTATCTGTGCAGAATTAATCAGAAAGAGACTGCGAAATGTGACTATTGTGATGATCAAGAATCAAATGATCACTTCTTTTTTATATGCAAACATTGGAATAAATATCGCAATACCTTTTTCCAAAGTATTGGTATAAGAAATAATCAGAATTGTAATTGGAGAGCTATGTTTATTGCTCCTCCAAAATTATTTGTCAAAGGATTGGAAGTGTATTTATCTAAATGTAATAGATTCTGATTTTTTTTTTTTTTTTCAAAATTTGATAATTTGATATACATCCTGTTTTGAATGGTCAAATTTTTTTTTTTTTTTCTCTCTCTTTCTTCCCCTCAAGTCCCTGATTAATCTGATGTAAATATCACTGATTTGTTTTTCCATCTACTCATGTCTTGCAAACATCGTTATAATTCTTGTATATATTTTTTTTTATAATACATTTGTCTATTTTATGGAATTTATTTTATTTATTTTTATTTTTTGCTTAATGTATTGTGATTTTTGTTATGAATAATTATGTTGGATCATACAAGTATGATTGTTTTTCTTGTATGTAGCTATTTGGTTTGATGCGAGAAAATTTCTTGTGCTGTATATATTGTGAATTTGATTTAATATTTGTACAATTTGTGATAAAGCTGTGTACTGGTATGGGTTTTGTATAGGTGGTATATACAAAGTGAATGGGTATAGTTATATATATGTTTCAGTTATTTTATAATTTTCTAAATGTATGGTATTTTCCATATATGTTGATGTATCAAAAATTTTTTTCCTACCCTAAAAAACTAACAAACTAACACATTAACCTTGTATATTTCTTTTTTTTTACCCGTCCTAAAACCCTAGGTTGGTACAAAAGGACGTAAAACAAGTCAAGTCAAGTCAACATTAAGTCAAGCCCGAGCATTATTTATTTCTTTTTTTCCGATTGTGAGTTATCTGGATAACCATTGCCATGTCCCCCCCAACAGGCTCGGGAGAGTTTGTAACATCGATGGTAGCCTGTATCAGCATTATCATCAGGTTCTGGCTGCAAATCGAACATGCAAACTGCCATGTTTGTTGACGTATAAAAGTTTGGAAGACTTCGACCAGAGGTGAAAAAATACCATTATAATCATGGATTTGCTGCCATCTGCAGTTTAGTGCTGTACTATAGTTGACAGTTTTTTTTATTTGTTTGCTTTCTAATTTATAGTTAAGCGGCATAGGTCTTATTTTTCTGCTTGTGATTCGTTAATGAAGTTCTGCACTAGCCTGACCATAGTTCCTCAGAAAACATACAGAAATTTCGGATCACAAACACTACTGCTTAAGCAACCATGCACCTCATACACATTCCTCTATGGAATTTCTAACAAATCGGCACATGCCGGAGAGAGGGAGCGAACGTGTGTATGCTTGGCTCTAACATATGTTGTCGAGTTGCGCTTGTTTCGTGTTCATGCTGCCATCTGGCTTCCGTTATCTGAAGTAAAGATGGAAATGCTTGGATTGTCATGTTTTGTGAGTATCGTGTCATAAGCCTGTCTGCTCTCTGTGGAGAGACTTTTTCAAATGGGAGACCGACAGACCAGACACGACCCAGGCTCTGTCCCTCCTGGGATGTAAGCCTTTTACCCATGCTGGTTGGGTCGCGCTAGGGAAGCAAATGGGAGACCAGCTCACATTCATACCTCGAAGCTGGAAAACTGCAGGAAACCAACTCAGCCAACCAACACTGCGCTGTCAACAGGGTTTAAACCTGGATCCTCAGCATGATGCCCCACACGACCGCACAGCGGCGGATCACAAACACTGGAAAACACGGGCAATTGCCAATTGCAGCTGAAAATAATGCCAAAGGTGAGCAAAACTGTTAATTACGACAGAAATTGCTACAAAATTATGGGAAATGGAAAGTTCATGGGCTCGAGGGTTTGAAGGAGACACCATGATCTCTTTTCATTACATTGTCGATTCCAAAAATCAAAACATAACTTTTCTTTCAGAGAGAAAACACTTTTCTTAAAATATAGATGGTAGCACTTACTGATACCCATGATTAGTGTGGCACGGTACTAGTTTAAGGCATGGATCCAGAATTCTGAAACGAGGTCGCCTCCAGTGACTTCGCTTTGCTGCGATTATAACAAGTCATACCACTATGCAAGAAAAAAGAAAAAACACTAAGTGTTGCAGCCAAAACAGAACAGCTATATACTTTTTCTTCCTGCCACTAGGACTGCAACTGAATATTTTATCAGCCTGGACAAACATTTTTACACCCCCATGTAATGTAAAAGGAGCAGTTGAAGTGCAAATTATGCACCCCTCTCTTGTCCAGCGCTCGGGGCGCCAGATGCTGTACCACTTGCCCCACCCTGCTTACAATACTCTAAATGCATTAGTTACACATCTCTTGTGCCAGGCCATAATAAAAAAATTTTATATTTTTCAACCTAAAAAATTTCTTTACCATCTGTCTTTTGGAAAAAATAGATGGCACCCAAGCTCATACATTGCAAACACAGTGAAATCTAAGACACCTGCATCAGATGAAAACAATAAAAAAAATAGTCCCTTCATTGATTAACGTTTTTTTTATGTACCTTTATAACAGGAAACCTGTCTAAAATGTAATATTATTTCAGTCTCTTGATGTTCTGTTTGTACAAGTTTCACTGTATGCAACAATACAAAAATAAGGTGATACAGAGAATCTGGGTTCGAACCCACAATCACTAACAAAATAAGATTAGGTGGAGGCAGGCACTCTACCACTAATCAATAATATACAACCATCCTATATAGTACAAACAAACCAGTAAGAAAATAGACTTAAGGGTTATTGGGTCTTTTTTTTATGAGCTCTCAAAACATTTGTTTGAACCCCATCTAAGGCACAGTTAGTGGTAGGCCAAAATTGGTTGGTCATGATTCCCAACTTCAAGGCACAGATGCAAACCAATCTCTCAGTTGAAAAATCTCACCACAGAGAAGAGCAAGGCCCACAATGGAGCAAATACTAAATAACGCTTCATCCATAATTTAAAAAATAGATATGGGAGCTCTCTCCACATTCTTGGGGTGGGTCATTACTGTATTTCATATCCCACCAGTAACTCTAGCATAGTGACGGACTCGTATCTGGAAATCCTATTTTACTCATAATTTGAGAAATAGATGGCAGCACTAAAAATTTATGCGCAACATTAGATATGCATGAACACTTGTGTGGCACAACTCATTTAGTAGTAAACTGCTAATAGTGATAGACCAGAATTGTTCTGGATTTGAAAGAAACCCCTGGAAGATATCAGATTGGGTGATGAGGCTAATTCCCAATATACAGTATATCTTTATGTCAAGGTTTCGACTATCCCAAAACAGTGATTAGTCACCAACACCATCCTCTGGTACATTTTGTTCAAGTGTTTATATATATTGTCCGCCAGTAACCATAGGAAATAGTGGTAAATCAGGTCTGGTGATAAAAAGATGGTCGCCAAGCAGTGGTATACCGTAAACTTTTCATGTGATAAAAATGAAGACAAGCAGTGTATTGGAAATTCACCACAGAATAAAACCCACATATCAATAATTCCACTACTAACATCGACTAATTTATTAAATACTAAGCAACAATTTCAATAACTGTAATATCGGCAAAACAACATTGGTGTTTTAATGTCCCCCTCAATATCAAGCAAAATGAAACCCATTGGAGTTGAAGTTATGCAATAAGGTCAAGAAATCGTCAATGTCCATGGTCCTCGGTCTCTTCGAATCAAATTCCATTTCGGTCAATATCTGTTCGATTTTCAGCTTCGGGTCGAAATCCTTAGCGACCTCTAAATTTTTTATGGAGCAGTAAGTCCTGTAATTCTTGTCCATCAGTTGCAGGACGGATGACTGGTGGAAGCAAGCGCTTATCGTTTTATTCTTCCTAACGAAAAGGAGTCTCAATAGCCCATCCCACTCTTTAAAATTCAGCGGAGGAGGAGGATTCCTCAGCTCCAACCTCACGACACTCGATTCCACTTTGGGAGGTGGTCGGAAATTATTCTTACCGACTTTCATGAGGATATCGACGCGAGCCAGCAGCTGAGTGTTCACCGACAGCCGGCAGTACATCTTGTCTCCGGGTTTGGCGACCATGCGGTCGGCGAATTCTTTCTGGAACATCAGCACCGCGCACCTGAACACCGGCCTGTGCAGAAGCAGCTTGAAGACGAACGGGGACGATATCTGGTAAGGTAAATTGGCGACGCATATATCGAAGAATGGCAGGTCCGCTTTCAGGACGTCGCCAACCAAGATTTGCAGCTTGTGTTGGAGCGACGGCGACCCTTGAACCCGCTTCTGCAGCTCGGCGACCAAACGGGGATCGATCTCGCAGGCGACGACTTTCTTGACTTTGTCCAGCATCTTCATGGTCATGTTACCCGTCCCTGGTCCGACTTCGAGCACGACGTCCGTGGGTCGCAAGGCGGCCTTCTCGACCATGCTGTTGATCACCAACGGGTTTTTCAGGATGTGTTGACCCAAACCCGTGTTGAATCGGATCCCTTGCTTCTGGATCTGCTCGTGGGGACGGTTCTTTTGAGTTTTAACTTTAGGCATGATTATATTTGGGCAACACGTGTGTATGGGAAGCGAAATGTAATGACTTCAAAGTTTGAAACGTCTTTGACTGTTTCAGTAAAGAAATGCCAACTTATGTTGACAAAAAATAAATTTAGAAAAAACTTTGATTTTGATTCAAAATAAAATCTCAAACATCATAAAAGTCTATATAAAATTGATTTTTCCGAATGCTTTTAAATAAATCAATCAATGCTTAAATTTCGCTTCCAAACTGTTGAAATATGGCGATATTTATCAAAAATTGCCAATCAATGTTGAATAGCAGTGACCATATGACGCTTTTTTTTTTTTTCTGAGATCACGAAATTTTGACCACCCCGACATTTTTTCACATAAAATTGTCCGTTTATATCTCCCGAATTTTCAGCTAAACCCACTTGAATTTTTATTTTCACTTAAATCAAAGATTAAAATAATTTTTTCCAATTTTTAAATGGTAACTATCAATAAATAGCCGCTTTGCTTGGCTGAATTGTTGGCAACAATCGACAATTTCCTGAAACATTCAGATTTTACTCGCAAAATTATGGTCAGGACCTATTTTAGATGACCTATTTTAAATGCTCATTTGTTTTATTATTCCAGAAATGAACAAAAATTAGGAAGAAAAAGCGGTAGCTTTTGTGTAAAAAAAATTTTTGTTCGAGTTGGAAGAAAATGCAAATATCAAAAAACTGACCAATCACATGCGAGCAAATGGACCGCGGTTGTGAGGTCCGTAGAAATACTTCTCATTTCTCCAGCAGATGAAGAAGTGGCGTCCGCACGACCAGAAGAAGCGCCATTTTACCCTTTTCACCTTTGTTGCGTCATTTGAATATTGATGGTTGAATTTGTTCAAGTTTGAAAGGTAATTAGAAAGAGTTTTAATTTGTTTATAATGCATTTACAATTAATTTCATGTAATATGTTTACTAGAAATCCGCAACATGTGTTTATTGTAACATGATGTCCCAGGTCTATATTGTCAATGCCCTGGCTGTGAAATTGATTTTTTTTTTGTTATTTGTACACATGACATATTTCTATGCAAATACTGTTAAGTTATGTTTGTTTAAATAATAAAAATTTAAAAATCCTACATTTGTGTATAATAAGTAGGTTTTTTTTTCAATAGGACGTGATGCCTATATTTGATACCTACATGTTAGTGGCTTTGAATTGAATCCCCCCCCATCCCTAGAGTTAATTTGAAAATTATTTTGTTGATCCCATTTTTTGATCCAAGGATTTTCAAGAATTAGCCTTTCATCAGTGTTAAAACTTTTTTGTATTTTAAAGTTGAAGGGAAGGTTTCAAGTGATACATTCAAGCTTTTATGTATTTGTAGAAGTTACTAAAATTTGAAATCATTCGAAGTATAGGTCCCTGACCTTTTTTGTTCTGTGGACCCGTTGGGCCAATTAGATCTTAACAAAATTCGGTATACAACTAGGGGTAAAAACCAGTGGGGTGGGAGGGAAGGACTTAGTGGGTTTTTAGCCCAGGGTGGGGAGTTTGAGGAATGAGTTGCTGAGAGAAATTAGTGGAATGAGGGAAGGGCAGCAAACTTTGTATAACCATAACTGAATTCGACTCTGCAGAGAACGTAAGAGACTAGGTCAGTGAGTGAGCAAGAGTGCTCAAGAGTTTGCATTTTAATGATAAAAAAATGACGGAATAGAGCGTGTGTAAACGTGCAAATGATCAAGAGTGACCTATTAAACAAGAAACCATGTCAGTGAGTGACCAAACTAGTGTTTAAGGATTTGAATGACTTACGGCCGTATTCACTGACACGGTTTAAACTGCAATCGCAGGTTAAAGGATCAGAGATCCACACAGATTGGTTAAACTCCTGATTTTAACCAATCCGTTTCGATCTCACCTTTCACTTACGATTGTAGTTTAAACTGTGTCGGTGAATACGGCTGTAAAAGTGACTTGGAGACGGGGTGTATTGTTAGGAGGGGGAAGGCCAAGCAGGTTGTAGCACAGGGTATCAAATTTTAAGGAGTAGTAAAAATTACATTAGAATGTAGGAAAAGGGGTGGAAAAATGTTTTTCACCCGAAGGCGGTAAAATCTGGGGCTTGACAAGTGAGAGGGGAAAAAATATGGGGGGGCCGATTAAACATTTTTGGAACCTAGTGTATTTCTTTTGCCCAAGTTAGTTCAATCACATTGAAAATTTTAGATGCCAATAACAATTTATTTAGTTGCCATGGGGACCTGGTTCTCCCTCCCACAGAAATTGTCAAGCCTTGGTAAAAACAATGTTCATTACTTTCCCATCAGAGAATGTGTTTGAACCCTCAGGAACTCGTGGACCTGTCCATCAACAAGTGTCAGCGTGCGAACCATTCAAAATTTTGAAATATGACATCCATATTTTTATGGGCATCTTTTTCTCAGCCACCTCGTTGGGCATTTTGCCTGTTGTGGCATTGTATTTGTGGGGGATGTAGGTCCATTTTCTGGACCCTTCACAAAATTCCAGATAGGTTAATTCCAAATATACAGTGCACTGTTTTGTCACCAAACTTTCGCATGCGGCAACATAATTCATGTATAATTCGAACGTAGATGGCACCATTGCACCTGATTTTCTTTTCCAGCTTATTGGTGCCATTTTGTTTTGGTTATCTGTTTTTTGCTCAAAGCTGGTTTTGATTTTTCCTTGATGTTTCTTCTCAGTATTTCCTATATATTTTTTTTTTCTTGCATTATGGCTGATCGCGTAGATTTACATCCGCACTGGATACAATTTGATGGGTTGAGAAGCATCATAGACCTCTGTATGAAGATGGGCCTGTGTTCGGACAATAACACTCGCACCTTGCTGTAGTGTTTGTAGTGGTCCGGGGCAGGGCCTTCCTTTTCAGTGCGAAACAGGGCCGCCATTTCAACTTTTTCCGGGGGGGGGGGCAAAACACATGTACTCAATGTGTGTGTATATATATACACACCATTTTTAGTGTGTTCAAAAATCGGGGGACAACGACTCCCCTGCCCCCCTAAATGATGGGCCTGGTACAAAGTGACATTCGAGCGTAGCAAAGCCGTTTGTGTGCCACAAGCATGCTCTGTACAAAATACAGCCTGTGGGTGTTTATTGATTAAATAACAATTTTTGGTATTTAATATAATTTTTATTTCCACTTGTTTTTAATCTGGTTTGGGTATTCGGGCAGTAACCCTAGTGTCAAAGTGGGTAATAAAAAAAGTCACCAAATCGCTGTATACCTTATATATTGGAAATTTGCTTCCAGATTTTAGAATCGATATGAAATCTTTATAAAATTCTGAAATTGAATTCTGAATTTTATAAATTTCAAAAATACAAATGAGGAAACCATAAATTTGGTATTTAATTTCTTTTGTGATGAATAAACTATATTTTTTTGCTGTCCACAACATTTACTTTCAGATGCAGCTCTTGGACAGTGTAATCAATAGGGGATGTCAAATTCAAGCTGAAAGAGTAAACTGTTGATTTGCCCCCCCCCCCCCCATGAAAATGTGGTTGGATTTTTTTTTTTACTTTTAACTTATTTCATGAGTATTTTCAATAAAAGAAGTACTGTACAAAAGTCTGGCTATAGTTTAAAATAGTTTAAATCTTTTTTACCAAGTTGAAAAGCCTTATCTGAAGTATTGGAAAATGTAAATGCAGTGGCCCTTCCCATAACCTCTGCCTATGTTTTATTGTGGGAAACTTTATATATGAAAATAAACTTACCTAATTCGATTTTAAGAGATGCCTGGGTGTGTGAGCTTTTTTTTCAGACAAAAATTCCAAAATGGCAAATTATTTTTGCCCTGCACTCGAGCTTTCTCTCCCATGTCATTTAATGGGAGAGGGCTTTCCTTGCTGAAGATACAGGTGATTTTTTTTTTTTCTTTTTGCAGGTCAAATAAAGAACTTTTGTTCAGCAGTTTGCGATTGATCAAACTTCATTTTCATAAAAATTTGACAAGAAAGTTATAAAAGTGCTGTAGATGGTTATACAGTATATGGTCATACAATATATGGTCAAACCTCGTTAATGAGTCACTCTTGGGAGAGCAAAAATATGACTTGATAAGCGGAGTGACTCGTTAAACGGAGTAAGCCATAGCTGTGTCAATTCCTGCCTGAGGGTGATTGGGACTTCTAAACAGTGATCCGGTAAGCGGAGTGATGTGTTAACAGGGTGACGCACTAATGAGGTTTGATTGTATACACATACGACCTTGGAAGTAAACCTCCCAGTAGTGGCAATATTTGCTAATGTGGGGAGTTCAAATTTTTTTCCAGTGATTTTTTAAGATACAAATCGATTATCTGTATTTTTTTTTTTTAACTTGACAGAATAAGGAATTTAGGCCGGTATTACACTATACTATAAGTTTTCTAAAAGTCCTTTTTATAAAACTTGAAAAATTCAGCCAGTAAGATTATCGGTTGCATTTGCTTGAATATAACCTATGAGTTTTATTGGTTGGATTTTTTGAGTTTTATAAAAGTGATTTTATGAAACTTTTATTGTGTAATACTGGCCTTATCCAGTTGTGACGAACATTTCAGTGTGTTTGCTATGAATATTTCTCAGGAAATCACGAAGTTTTTTTTTTTTTGGAACAGGGCTCACTGTTTCAGTGTCATTGACATTTCGCTCCTGCTTCCTTTATAAAAAAAACTTGTCCATGAAAAATGTTACGAAGAAACTTGATAATTGAAAAAAAAAGTATAATAATTTAAGTTATTGAAACATTTTTGATAAAAGGATTCAACTTGCAGATGTGCGGACTACGGACACTAAATTCTGCTCTATATTTATTATTTGGAGATACTGTCATTTTGTACCTGATGAGAATAGAATTCAGAGAAATCCTTAATAAAAAAGTAATTTTGAAAAAAATTATTTTATTAAACATTGGTTCTGTATTTTATGGTGTAAATCCGTAGAAATTACGGACATCCCGTTGTAGTTGGTGGATGTGGATGAATAGGTGAGGGAAATATGACTGGACATGCCCTGTACAAATAAATGCACTAAACACAAGACAGTGAAATTCTGGGCACATGTCCTGTTTGCCCATGCAAGAAATGGGTACTGTTCTCAAATATGTAATTATCAGTGTTTGAAATATTTATATGTAAATACAAGCTTTGGGGGGGGGGGGGGCAAATGTGTGCTGTGTCTAAACATTGTGGGCAGAAATGCATGTATCACAAGTTTAGAAAATAACCACCTTCTAAAAAAAAATTGGATGGCTATTGTTTGGCGAATGTATCAAGTCCCAGTGGTTTTAAATAACACTTTGGGAAAACTGACAATCTCGAGTCGTCATTGGGCTAAAAAATTAAAATTTCTTATTGACTACCAGTCTGAGGACAACAAAGTTTTCGAAATTTACATTGCCGTCTCCCTTGGAAATAGTCGCCCAGTCATGGAGATTTAAAAACAAATTTACTATTTTAGATTTTTTTTTCGGAAAAAAATATTTTAGGCTTGGTTGGTGCTTAAATTTTTTTAGATTCTTTGAACCCTGTTTTATTTTATAGAATGATATGGTTTAAATTTTACATCGTACTATGGCAGGGTTGTTTGGTTTACACCATGTTGGTTTTAACCAAGTGGGTTTTTTTTTTTTTTTTAAATCGTAAAATAAAAAATAGCCTAAATTTAATTTCCCTCCTGAAAAATATCGTATTGGTTCATTAGTAGCGAAAATATTTCATTCTTACCTAGAGATGTAAAATTCTCGAGAATAATCTTTAGGAGAATATTCTCTGGAAGGACTATTATAATAGAAGGACCTATATAAATAAATTGTGAATATTCTTATAAATTCTTGATGAGAATTTATTCTACTGTTATTTATATATAATAGCTATATATAATATTGTTGAGAATATTCTCTGGAAGGATTATTTTTATAAATTACTGGGAATGTTCTCTTATAAAATATATTAAGAATTCTCAAGTTATATATTAATAATACTCCTTCCAGAGAATATTCTTCAGTTATTTATAATACTAGTCCTTCCAGAGAGTATTCTCAAGAATATTTGTAATATGTATTAAACTCTATAAATAACTTGAGAATAATATTTTTGATAAGAATATTCTCTAGTAATTTATAATAGCCCTTTGAGAGAATATTCTTTGTTCCTGTCTCTCTTAACGGGAATATTGAAGTTTATAGCCCATAATATTTGAAGCTTGAAAGCAAGAAAATTAAACCAACATGGCTGAATTGCACAACTTTTAAGGAAATGCAAGTGATACAGAATTTAAATGTGTATATTGAAAAAAAAAGTTCTGTATCTTCTTAGAATGAAAGCGATTTTATAAGAATAGCTTTCTTGGTCAATTAACTTTGGTTTTTTACTCTTTGCTTTGAACTAATTTCTGAAAATTTATCTAATTTTAAATAGCTTTTTAAGGTTTTAATCTAAAGGTCCTAATCTAAAGGAATATTCCGAGAATATTCTTGAACTATAAAAGTTGTCATTGGGGGTGATTATGTTGAAAATTGTTTTTGTTTTGAATGTTTTAGGCAATGAAAACCGATTTATATTTCATAATGTAAGCAAAATTGATAAAAATTAAAAAAAAAAAAACATTACTCGGGAGACTGTTTCTTGGGGGGAAAACATACTTTGCTCTTAACAAATTTAGTTAATTTCACCTTAATTTTTTTCGATTTGGGCAGCTCTGGTGGATAGCACAACTTTTATCAAGATGCATATTGTAACATTAGCGAAGCAGCTTCTGAAGTCATTTTGACAATAACATGACATGACACCTGGCCACCATGTCAACCTGACAGGTGAACGCTATTATAACCCTTTCAACTTTTGGCTTTGGGAATACCCCAGAATATTATGTGCAATGGTCAGATTGCAAACTTTGCTGAATTGAAAGTACATTCATATCATTGCCATGACATACTCTGATCTGTTGTTGAACAAGTAATTTTGTTCTTCCTCCTTAGAGCCAGAACACAGTGGATAACATTAACATTTCTTGTGTAAGTTTTAGTTGTTTGCTTAAATGACTTGATTTTTTGTGGTGATTCCATGATTACAAAATCATGACATGTTAATTGCATTAGCATTCCGCCTTGACTGGTTATCATATTCATTCCGTGAGCGAATTTCCCATGTGCTGGATGAGTAGTGTCTATTTTATATTTTGAGAAGTATATTTTTTTTTCTTCACCATATAAAATTCTATTGCCTCGGGAACATTTTGAAGCAATTCTGACCAGTGGTTTTTATTTTAGTGTTTTGAAATTGAACTTTAGTTATAATCACCCTGTATATTATTTATCGTAAATTATTGCTAATTAATCTGCATTAATTATGCTTCATTAAACACATTGATAAAAATTAGGCAAATACCTAGTTTTTGCAAAATAGTGTCCTAATTAAGTGTATTGATCACATCTTTCGTTATAGGGTTAATTGAAAGTAGCTGGACAGTTATTTTCAATTAACCCTATAATAAACAATCATTCTTATATATGGTTAATAATAACATTAAAAATTCTCAAACACAATATTTCCTTGAGTTAAGCTAAATTGCAAAAGTTTTTATTAAAATGTTTTTTTTTCAAAAAAAAACCTTTTTACCAACCCTGTACTATGGTGACAGCTAAAGTGAGATGGATGCCGGAGTGGCATGGTGGTAAGATGCTCGTCTAACACTGTGAAGGTTACTGTTGCAATCCCAGGTTCAAACCAGCAGGAGGATATATTTTCCCAAACAAACTTGAGGCAACCACCGATAGATAGCGTCTTCATTTCCACTTATTAATGGTAGTAAATTGCAGTATAGCGATATGGCCAGAGTTGGTGTTTGGTGAACTAGTTGAAGTGAGACACACGAGTAAGCAAACGTTAATACAATAGAAAGAACATCTCGATCCGAATTCCCCACAAGCTCCGGTGATTCTGGAATAAGAAATTTTTTGGTTTTGTTTGTGTGTGTGTTTATTTTGACTTTCCCAGGACATAGTGGACCCCCCCCCCCCCTTTAAGTTCCACACATTGTTCCCAGCCTGGGATTTAGTAACTACACAACGAAAACATTAGGTGCCAATATACTGTGACCTAGCGCTCGTCCAGTCCTGTGTATATATGTATGGGAGTCCTCGATTGAGAAAAACAAGGTTATGATTTTAGGCATGATTTTAGGATCCCAAAGCAGAATGTCAAAATCTGACATATTGCAGAACAATCTGAATGAATTTCAGGAAAAGTACAGAAATCCTAGTATGGGAAATTTTACTGCAGAACATTTTTCCAGCCAGTCGAGGGCTTGTTGCAGAACAATGTTAAACATTCTTGCTTTGGGGCATCAACTGTATTGGAGGTGTCTGCTTGAATACACATTAGATTGTAGCATGTAAATCAGTGGGTTAAGATTGAATTTAACATTATCAAATTAATAATTGATTATCTCTGCTTTTGCTGCTCCAATCGGCAGGGTTTAAGCTAGTATTTTTCGTAAAATGCGAAAGAAGTAGTAACCACTTTCACAATGCGTACAGGAGGTACGAAATGAGACATCCAACCATATAAATCATTAGCATTTTGCTAAAGCTTTTCCCCCATTTTTCACATTTTTGCTAAAGGAATTTTATCTAAAACCCTGCTAACCAGTGAATGTAATTTATCATTTTTAAATATTTCGCGAGGGATAATTCAACAGCTTTTATATAAAAGAAACCAAGCGTGTCATTTTTAATATTTTTGAGATATACTGACATCTGAAAGGTATATATTTTTCATCTAAATAGAACCAAGTGATATATCGGCTACTATGCCGTCTGTGTGCACTTGAACCAGCTACCAAACTAAAGAGATAAGTGAATCGAAGATAACTTTCTCAGTTTTGATTTAATGGCCAAAATTGGACCTTTAAATAGTCCAATTCTAAGTTGTAGTGGTGCAGGGAATTTTTCTCCTAATAGTTGTTAATAAATGGAATGTCTTACCCGGGACCGTCATTCCAACTTTTTCCGGGGGGGGGGGCGGCGGCAAAGCATATGTACTCAATGTGTGTGTGTGTGTGTGTGTATATAATATATATATATATATATATATATATATATATATATATACACACACACACCATTTTTAGTGTATTTTCAAAAGCCAGGGGGGGGGCCCTGGTCTTACCCCTGGTGGGGGGGTTGTAAATTCGAAAACAATTGATGCGTTTAAAAAATACGATAAACATGGTGGGGTAAATCGAGACGCAATCCATACTTAGAATAAGACAACCATTAGTATTTTTTTATGAGCATTGTATAATATTTTATTGTATATATATTTATAGTTTTCGTGATTGCATTTTTAATTGGGTTGTATTTTAGAAATATGACATCCATATTCATGTTATAGGTATTTTTTTCTCGGTATTTTTCTTGGGCATTTTGTCTGGTGTCGTCTTGTTTGTATTTTTCTGTAGTAATTATATCAAGGCTGGACAAATCACAAACAAAATCTGGGTGGCAGAAAAAAATTTTATGCACCAAATAATGCTTACCTGAAGATAAAAGTCAAAAATAATACTTTTTCAATGTGTAATGGCCATCTTTCATGTTGGTAGATATGCTGCTATGAATTTAATAAAAACATTTTGTGCTGTTCGCGGCCTACAATTTAATAATTACAAAAATAAAATTTTAGGCGCCAATACTCCATTATGCAGGGCTCCCACTTCTGTCTGGATGAGAAAAATACAAATACAATGCCACAACAGGCAAAATGCCCAATAAGGTGGCTGATAAAAAGATGCCCATAAAAATATGGATGTCATATATTTCAAAAATACAGCAACCAAATTAAAAATGCAATTAACACAAATTATAAACAATATATACACATGATAAAATATTATACAATGCCCATAAAGAATACTTATAGTTGTCTTATTTTAAGAATGTATAGCTTCTCGATTTACCCCAACATGTTTATCGTATTTCTTTTTAAACGTGTCAATTGTGTTACAATTTACTACCTTCGGGGGTAAGCTATTCTATTTGTTAACAACCCTATTAGAGAAAAATTCCCTGCAACACCATAACCTTGCATTGTCCCTCACCAGTCGATACTGGTGTCCCCTTGTAAAAGCAGTCGATTGGCGGTGTACTAAAAGTTCATGGTCCATCCTATCCATCCGATTGAAAATTTTGAACACTTTGATCATATCTCCTCTACACCTGCGTTCATCCAATGTAAACATATTCAAAAAATAAAGTCTCTTCATAACTCAGGCTGCATGTACCAAAGAAGACACATGTAGCTTTTCTCTGCACCCCTTTAATCAAGTCTGTCCTTCTGTAGGTATGGTCTCCGAAACCTTACAGTATACTCCAGTCCAGGGCGAACTAAGCCTCGAAAAAGTGGAAGAATGACTTTAGGAGAACGCGAAGAGACCTTTTTTGAAAATGAGACCAAGCATTCTATTCGCTTTTTTGACCACAGCTGAACAATGTTCAGAAAACCTAAGTCGCTCGTTAATGAGAGTTCCCAATTCGGTGACCCTAGTCGCATCCTGGATAGTGACACCATTCAACTCGTAAGAGAACCGTGGGTTGTTCGGGTTGTTAAATACAATAATTTTGTATTTATCACTTTCATGGTCTTGGACAATTTAAGTCATCATTGAGAATTATGGTGTATATTTTGTGTATAGGTGAAACAAGTTTGCATAACAAAGTAGTTGAATACATAACCTATTCTAGGTTTGGTGATTCTTGATTCTGATGCTATCCAATAGCATTCAATTGTCTTCTATATTTTTAAGGCATGAAGAGGCATAAACAATACAATGCTCGGTAAAGAGGTAGAAATGAAAGTGTGCCATTTTTGGAAAATGATATTGAATAGTAAAATGTAAAAAAAAAACCCTTTTTAAGCAAAAGGATGGACAACACAGTAAAACCATCTGGTTCACTGAGTTATTTACATTGGACTTGTTAATTTATAAATTTTGCACACACTATGCTTTTGAAATGATCTCGAAAGAGCATCGTTATTTTTAAAAATGTGCATGTCTTAATAATTTGGTGTGCGTTGTTGAAGAGAGTTGACAGACTTTGCACTTTGGAAGTTTCTAAAAACAAAGAATATGTATTGTGAGGAGAGAAGATTTATCTGTGGTTGCTAGTACACTGTTTTCGCCAAAAATTGTTTTTGTAGCCAAGTCATTTGTCATTTTGCTTTGGCTTGAGTCAATCCTATAGGAGACTTTATGGGGGGGGGGGGGTTTAAACAAAAATTTCAGGGAATTTTTATTTTTAGGGAATTGCTATGATTAATGTCTAAGGGAGATACCCTCCCCCATCCTACTTTTTTCTAATTTTTTGAGTGGGAGCCCTGCATTCCATTTATTCAAGGGGCAATATTTTTTAGTTGGCGCCTGGGATTTATGAGTGATGCTAAATTTTCAGATTTCTTGAACTGGACCTTTTTATTATGAAAAGGGGAGGAGTGTCTAGTTCCGGGAAATATCAAGAAAAATGGTCTTAGCACAATTTTCTTTTTTAAAATAATAAGAAATAAAATAAAATAATTAAGAAATTTGGCTTTTGCCTGATTTTTTTTTCTTTTTTTTGATTTGTAAGCCCTTGACATTTTAGTTAAATAAGTTATTTTTTTTTTCTTCCCTTAAGCTTTTTGTTACTGAACAGTGTTTGAAATCATTGGTGGTCCGCTGGTCCAAGACCACTGATTAAACGATTGGACCACCAAGAAAATTGGTGGTCTGCGGGACCAGTAGCAAAAAACTTTGCACCCCTCTTCCCGTGCTGATACATTGATCGCAGAAAAAATCTATCGGAGAACTACCAATCCGCATGGGAATTTTTTTATAACTTTTTGCACCTCGTTGATGGTATCACTCTTCTAAATGCTAATGTATTTGGGAAAATTATTTAGAACAGATTTTGTTTAGTGGACCAGTTTATGTCTGCGGACTAGTAGGTTCTCGTATTTTTTAATTCTAATGCTGCTGAGTATGTTTTAATAGAACGCATTATTTGAAGATTGATCATCATTGTACATTTCGAAAGTGGAATAGTGGAATTTTCAATGTCTTTTAAATAGGGATGGTCAAACTGCCGTGCCATTCAATGACATGCTATGGTATACAGTAAGGGGTTCCAAACCTTCATCAGCCATGACCCAAATTTAACAAGATCAGCTTTGAGACCCATGGTACTGTTTGGTTTCACTGATTTTGAAGAACAAGTGACATTAATAACAGGACTGTAAGTACGTCTCGTCTATTCTAGGAAGCCCCTGAGAATCAAATTTGGGTTGGGGCTTGTAGGTTAAGAACCCCTGGTATATAATAGAGGAACAGCTGTAATTTATTTTAAAAGTTGTTTACATACCATAGGGCAAGGTTTTCCAAAAAGCAAGCCTTTTCCCAGGCATATTCAATGCATTTTCTATTTCTATGTGATGCTTAAAATGGATTATGAGGACAATGTAAAATTTTTGAAGTTTAGGCTATGTTAAGCATTTCACCAACATGAGAAAAGGTCAATACCCAAAAAAGTCTTGAGGTGTTTAAGAGAATATTTTCCACAGGCTTAGAAAACCACAAATTTCTTAGGAAGATACGCTTTGTTCCTAATTTCTTAGGAACAAAGCAACAATTAGGAACAAGTGAACAAAGGCGAAATTAGCAACAATATTTAACAAAGCGTATCTTCCTAAGAAATTTGGCTGGAACATGTTTTTCTTAAAACAAGTTGTATATTGTCACATTTTGGATGAATGCAGGTGTCGGGAGATATGATAGAAGTGTTCAAAATATTCAATGGGATGGACCATGAATTATTAGTACAGTCAATCGACTGCTTTTACAAGGGAACAGTATCGATTGGTAAGGGACAATGCGAGGTAGGTTATGGTGTCGCAGGGAATTTTTCACTAATAGGATTGTTAATAAACGAAATAGCTTACACCACCACACCCCCCCCCCCCCCCCCAGGTAGTAAATTCTAAAACAGTTGACACGTTTAAGAATAAGTACGATAAATATGTTGGGGTAAATTGAGAAACTACGCATACTTGGAATAAGACTGCCATAAGTATTCTTTTATGGGCATTGTATACTATTTTATCGTGTGCGTATATATATTGTTTGTAATTGCATTTTGAATTGAGTTGCTGTATTTTTGAAATATGACATCCATATTTGTTATGGGTAGCTTTTTCTCAACCACCTCGTTGGGCATTTTGCCTGTTATTGGAACAAATGATTCTCTATTTGTGTTGCAGATCATGTAGTTGTAATACATTGAAGCACATGCCAAGACTTCTTCCATTCCCTAAAGCAGAATGTTTTGCATTGATCTGCAATAAGCTCTCGGCTGACTGAAATGATCTGCAGTGAAAATTCCCATAATAGTGTTTTCTAAAATATTTCCTTAAGACATTTTAGAAAAATTTTCCAAATTGTTCTGCAGTAGTATTCATTTTTCTGCAACATACGTCACAGGTTTTAGCATATTCTGCTTTTGGGTTTGCATTTATCTAAAAATATATATTTTAAATTTGTGTTGAAATTAAGATAATTACGTCGTGACATTATGTGGTAAAATTTGAGTTCCAGGACATCACAATTTTTTCCCCTTATTTGTTGCCCACTAACATTTGAAGAGATTTTTTTAGCTAAAAGGATCTGAAATATATATGTTTGATAACTAATTTTTTTTTCGAAGTCCTGCTTTATATAACCAGTATAGCAGTGGTTCTCAATCTGGGTTGCAACGAAAGCATTTTGGGGGGTGCGAGATGGGTAAAAAAACTTGTGTTGGTTGATTATGCAGGAAATATGTTGAGGAAAAATTGAATTTTTCAATTCTTCATAGAAAAGATGAATCATACTGGCATTTCGACACCTTTTTAGCTTTCTCTCATTTTGTGGAAATGTCTAACAAAATTTGGTAAGTTTTTTTTGGTTAGTGATGGTGCGTGCTTTAAATTTTGAATGAGGGAAAATACCATCTATACCTAAAATATTTTGCAGTTTGCTTACATTCATAGATCCTGTTATCTTGCTTCATTTAAAAAAAAATTAAGTGTGAAACATTTATTGTGCTGGCTGGAATTAAAGTTTAGAATAATTCAATGAATCTTTTTCGGAATGAAGTTTTGATAAATGTCAAATATTTTTTTTAAGTTTAGTTTTTGAATTATAGTGAAGCCTCCCTACAACAATATTTTTCTGTCTTGTTTGGAAATGTCTGTACTCTAATGTTAAACTGCTGCCTCTCTATGTAATGATAATCGCTTTAAAACATCCCCCCCCCCCAGTTCGCAGAGTATTGGGGGGGGGGGGGTCACCACCAGGATTTAGGCCAGATAAAAAAAATTTCTTTAGCAAAAACGTGAAAATGAAAGCTTTGGGAAAAGGCTAATGATTGGTTGATGTATATTCGTTTCGTACCTCCTGTACGCATTTTTGCAAAAGTGGCTACTACTTGAGTATTTTGCGAAAAATGCAACCGCAGCTGGGGGTTCACTGTAATTTTATGAAAATGAAGCTAATTTTGGTTTTGTTTACCAACCATGCCAAAAAGGGAATTTAATATTTAAAAGTTATAAAAATTGGAGGATAAATGTAATTACTAGGGCTAGGATTTTTATGGAGCATATTTTAGAAGTTTTTAGAAAATAAAAAAAAAACATTTATGCTCTTAAAAAACTAAAAATGTTCTAAAATTTTTTTCCATATCTCAAATAACATTAGTTTTAGCAGAATAATATAATGAGAAGTGTTGATGCAGTCGAAATTACTCAGTCTCATTACTTATTGTATGAACAAAAATTCTTTGTTTTACTAATCTCATCCAGCCAAAATTTCCATTTTGAGTGTTTTTCCCTACAAATTCAGAATTAATGTGCTGCCATCTATAGGTGAAAATTCCTATCCAAGTACAGTATTTAGCTTTGGGAAAGCATCGTACAAAATTAAATCTTTTTTATTTAATAAACTCTCAATTTCCCACAAATGCTAAAAAATCCCCCCCCCCCCCAATTTACCAATTTTAGCTAATTTTCCCACGAGTTACCACATCACCGATTCAGACGAGTAATCTATTTACAGCCACACACTAGTGTCCTTGAAGGACTAGTATTTTTATGCTCCAAACATTTAGTGTCATTGCTGAATGGTTGAAAAACCCGAATTTCAGGATTTTTTACCAATCGGCAATGTTCCATTTTTAGTGTATAAAAAATCCTAGCCCTAGGAGCTCTTGTCAGAGGCAGGAACTGCAAAAACCAGTCTGAAGCAGGATTGGAATAGCGAGGAAGAATTCACTCTTTCTATCGAAAATTATGAAATATACAAAATATGCCTTAAAATTGTGAAAATATGCTCTATCACGTAAAAATAGCAAAATATGCAAAAAAATAAAATGTGCAGACATTTTTTACCTAGTAATTACAAAAATTTTGTAATTACTAGGGCTCTGTTTGCTAACGAATAAAAAAAATTATTAAAGAAGGGTGTGGGAAAGGAAATCGCATTGCACTGGGGTGTGTGGATTTGGAAAAAGGTTAAGGACCACTGTAGTGAAGCAATTAAATTTTTGGATGGGACTTGTCTCAATCCTCATGTATGCTTTTGTGTATTTAGCTGAATTAATGATAATATCGGTTTAAGTGTTATATATTAACAAATGCTCTGTTTCAGAAATGCTTCCTTCACCAGCGTTATATTTATTTTTTTTTCTTTTAATGCATCTAATAACTATTTTAGTTGTAATATTGCATGCTCATATGGTATACATACATCAGCAAATAAAACTGATTTTAATGCAGGCCTTCGTCCAAAGATAAAGATGCATTCTAAAAAGAGCAATCAAGCATCACAAGAAAGGTATCAAGATGAGGTGAAGCAAGCGGTGCCTAAACATTTCATTTATTTTAAAATTACTTAAACGACAAAAAACAATCACACAATATTTACATAAAGATAAATTTTATTTCATGAAATAAAGTATTTGCATGAGCACAAGTGTTGCAAGCAAGCAAGGTAAACACAGGCAAGTTTTAAAGACAAAGGTAAACACAGGCAAGTTTAAAGACAAAGGCACAGACTCACACGAGTGCAATATGTAGGTGAGTTTGATGATTTTGTCGAAATTTGTTTCCGGAATTCTCAGAGGGAATGTGTTTTCATCTCTGCAGGAACGAACTTAGATAAATTTTAAAACGTTCTTGCAATTCAGTCTCGATGATTTTGAGCTAACTTTGAGGGGCTTCCCTCCCATTACTTTCACTCGTGAAGAATTTGGTATGCAAAATTTTCAGTTGCGTACCTATTACCGAGATTAATTTGGTCACAATTTGCAGTCTCAGTTGTAGTGACCGCAGACTTTTATTAACTGTATTGTTTTTGTTTTTTTTGCTTGAATCTTTGTTTCGTCGTCGGGATCGTATTCTGTTCGGACGTGAATCTGGAGACGAGTCGATTCTCTCCTTTAATTTCGACGCCAAATTCACTTTTTTTTTTTTTGCCCTTTTTTTTTGCAGATCGTGAAGATTTAATAATGTCCCGTTACTCCAGGCCGAGGAATTCTTCGTTGTTCCTTCGCAACATCGCGGATAGCGTGACCCCTCAAGATCTGCGTAGGGTCTTCGAGAAGTTCGGACCCATCCAAGACGTCTACATACCGCTCGACTACTACACCCGCCGGCCTCGCGGGTTCGCCTACGTCCAGTTCCGGGACGAGAGGGACGCCGAAGACGCGCTGTACGAGTTGGAAGACATGCTTTTCTTCGGTCGACGCCTGGAGATAGAGTTCGCCCAAGGAGATCGCAAGACTCCATCCGAGATGAGGCGAAAGGAAGAGACGCGCGATTACAGGGATGATTCCTACTCTTCTTCCTCGCGTCACCGAGGTCGACGGGGACGCTCCGGAAGCCGATCCCCGAGCTACAACAGGCATCGTTCCAGGAGCAGGTCTTCCCGGAGACACCGCTCGCGATCCCGCTCCCACCACGAGTCGAGGCGCAATAGGAGCCGCTCGCCGTATGGTAAACGCTACAGGAGCCGAAGTGGCTCCGCCGAGAAGCATCACAGCAGTCGCTCCCCTTACGAAGAAGAACGTGGAGGCGAGAGGGAGCAGAGCCATTGAAATTTGCATCATCAATTCTGTCTCTCACCACATTAAAAAGGAACAATTGTATCGTCGCATCCCGTGTCTATTGATATTTCTTTGTGTAATTGATTAGTGTGATAGAAATAAATCAGTGTAATGAATTGCCTTTTTTCATTTGTTGCAAATTTGAGCATAATTTTTTGTGGAGGGGGGGGAAAGGGGGAATTGAAAGGATTTTGGTCGGGGATTCGTAGAGTATTGTAATAATGTGGGTCCAATGATAGGCCAAAAAGTATGGTACGATTCAACACTATCTGCCGTCTCGCTAATTTTTAAAACAATGTTGAAGGCTTGCGGAGTCTACCATTAATTTTTGTTTCGAAAAAGGCTTTCGAGAAATTACGCCTGTGAAAATTATAATATTCAAATGATTAGTTACGTATAGGCCGATTGTAGGAATAGACGGGGCCCAGATAGGCCTTCTCTACCACAAATTTTTTTCCCTTACACGCACAGTAGCGTGACTTGCTGAGCAGTCATTGCAGTAAGTCATTAGCCGAAACTGCCAGGTGACGACAGTAGAGATGGAAGGATTTTTGCTAGGCCAGAGGGTACATAATGAATTTCTTTTTTATTAAATAAATCTCTGATCAAAAGTCGGCCTACTGATTTCATGTGTCATGGCTGAGCAATAAAACTTGTGGCATTTTATGGAGCTGGAAATCTTTTTTTCAAGGGGATATTTTAGCGCGGGTGATGGTGGAACCTGGCCTTTAGGATGTACATCAAGGGTTCTCGCTTTTCACAGCGGGCGCCTTTCCCCTGTTCAGTGCTTGGGGTCATTCAAGTATTACGTCAGCATCGATGGGGAGGAGGTTTTGGATGATGCTCACGTCATCAACCACCCTTTTGAAGATATGAAATATTCTTAATCGTATCTTATTTGGTGCGCCAAAAACTGGGAACCTTTTTGATAGTTATTGGGCACCTGAACTAAATATTCTCCCTACAGAGCCACTTGAAAGATCCGTGAAACATTTAGAGATCACTAAAGTGCTCTGGAAATGTGCCCGGGCCACTGAAGTGCTCGAGCTGTGCCACGTATCACTCAAGTAATCTGGGGATGTTCCGCGGGTAACTTAGTGATGTAGAATCGCACTAGGGGCCGCATAAGTGCTCTAAAACTGTGCCGCATGTCACTCAAGGAAATCCAAATGTACCACGGATCGCTCAAGTGTTCTAGAACTGTTGCGGGGGTTACTTAAGTGATCTTTGAGGCATACTTCAGTGATCTGAAAATGTGCCACAGGCCACTTAAATGCTCTGGAATTGTGCCACGGATCATTTACGCGATTTGTAAATGTGCCGCTTAGTTCATTTTTACAAAATTAGGTTTGAAGGGGGCACCTTTTGGTCTGCGCGTCAAGAGTTTACCACATATGGCTTAAAGGGTGGGTCGCAATGAATTTCTCAAATTTTGAGTTCTTAGACCCTTCAAATAGCGTTGAAATTAACAGAAATCTATATTTTCTTTCTTTAAAAATTTTTTTCGTCTGGGAGCACGAGTCCCCTATGCCCCTCCCGCGTACGTTTTTGATCCCACCAAATTGCGTTAGGAGGCAGGGGCAGTGCTGACGGAATTTTTCCGGCAAGGGAGGCGGTCAAAAATGACTAAAAATTTGCTGACGTAATACTTGAACGGCCCCGTATCCGCGGGCTCCGTCCGGCGCCCAGAGCTGTTTAATGAAGAATATTTTCGAAAATAATTTTGGCGGCGCCCACTGAGTACCCCTGACGTACATAATTATTTGCCTGCTCCCCAACTCCGAGACCAACAGAGGAAAAAATATACTCTTAGAACCCTCACGCACTGAACGGACGCGGGTCTGGAAATTTTAACTGTTGGTACATACGGAGCCTTTCAGACGATGCGGAATGCGCAGGTCCCTGTTCATCACACAAAAGGATGTACCCACATACGTCTATCGATCCGTTTCCTTCTGAGATAAAGGAGATACTATAGCAACTGCCTACGTGTTACATACTTTAACACGAGGATTTTTTATTAAAATTATTTTCCGGTTGTTAACTTGGAACACTTTGGAAAAATTATTTCTGCCTAAAATTTTTTTAGGTCATTTTTGAATTTTCAGATAAACTGATTTTTTGTTTCAGAGATTATTTTACTTTTTTTTTTTTGGAAAATTTTAATTGCCTGGAAACGTTACGAGTGTTGTCTTTATTTTTGTTAAATATAAGGTTCTTAAAAAATAACGCACTATAACTATAGCGTTCATTTCTTCGAATCCACTCACTACAAAGTTGTCCCTGCTAATAGGTCAAGGTTTCTTGATTTTCATTGATTCGGCACCTCGGATACCACAGTTTGTCAGCTGGGTCAGGCCATGAGTAAAACTTTCTTCATGGCCCTTGCGCACAAATGATGCCCCCAATATGATAAAAAATGGTGAGCATCTGTTTGTTTCTTATCACACTAAGAGCCTCTTCAAATGTTTCATTTGAGTGATTGCGGTAGGGTCGACTACCCAGCTTCCAGACAGTGTCCACGAAACACTGTCTGCACCAGGAGAGGCTCGAAATTTGTTTCCGGAATTTTCAGAGGGAATGTGTTTTCATCTCCGCAGGAACAATCACTCGATGATTTTGGGCTAAATTTGAGGGACTTGCCTCCCATTACTTTCACTCATGAAGAATTTTGTATGCAAAATTTTCAGTTGCGTACCTGTTAACGAGATTAATTTAGTCACAATTTGTGTGTGTGCACAGTCTCAGTTCTAGTGACCGCAGACTTTAATTAATTGTATTGTTTTTTTGCTTGAATCTGTTTCGTCTCTGGAGACGAGTCGATGCCAAATTCATTTTTTTTTTGCCCTTTCTTTTGCAGATCGTGAAGATTAAATAATGTCCCGTTACTCCAGGCCGAGGAATTCTTCGCTGTTCCTGCGCAACATCGCGGATAGCGTGACCCCTCAAGATCTCCGCAGGGTCTTCGAGAAGTTCGGACCCATCCAAGACGTCTACATACCGCTCGACCACTACACCCGCCGGCCTCGCGGGTTCGCCTACGTCCAGTTCCGGGACGAGAGGGACGCCGAAGACGCGCTGTACGAGTTGGAAGACATGCTTTTCTTCGGTCGACGCCTGGAGATAGAGTTCGCCCAAGGAGATCGCAAGACTCCATCCGAGATGAGGCGAAAGGAAGAGACGCGCGGTTACAGGGATGATTCCTACTCTTCTTCCTCGCGTCACCGAGGTCGACGGGGACGCTCCGGAAGCCGATCCCCGAGCTACAACAGGCATCGTTCCAGGAGCAGGTCTTCCCGGAGACACCGCTCGCGATCCCGCTCCCACCACGAGTCGAGGCGCAATAGGAGCCGCTCGCCGTATGGTAAACGCTACAGGAGCCGAAGTGGCTCCGCCGAGAAGCATCACAGGAGTCGCTCCCCTTACGAAGAAGAACGTGGAGGCGAGAGGGAGCCGAGCCATTGAAATTTGCATCATCAATTCTGTCTCTCACCACATTAAAAGGGACAATTGTATCGTCGCATCCCGTGTCTATTGATATTTCTTTGTGTAATTGATTAGTGTGATAGAAATAAATTCAAGTGTAATGAATTGCCTTTTTTCATTTGTTGCAAATTTGAACAATACTTCGTGGGGAGGGGGGGGGGGAGAGGGAGAGAAAAGGGGATTTTGGTCAGTAATTCGCGCGTGTAGAGTATTGCAGTAATTTGGGCATATTCGTACACAGAATTTTCCCGGGGATTGCGGATTTTTTTTCCCCTTGTGGGGGGGGGGGGTTAAGTTCTTTTCAGCAAAATAACACTACAATCTTGGCTCCCCCCCCCCTTTCGTACGCCAATGAATGTAGGGTCCAATAAACTAAAAGGCCGAAATATATGGCACGATTCAACATGTTCCGTGATCTGCCGTGGCGCTTAAGTTTTTAAAACAATGTTGAAAGCTTTCGGAGTCTACCGTTAATTTTTGTTTCGAAAAAAAATATCTTTAGAGAAATTTTACCTATGAAAATTAAAATATCGATTTGTTACGTTTCAAAATCTTAACTATTCAACACTGACTCTGAATACGAATAAATCCGAGGCTGCGCTCGTGTCCATTCTGGGTTGATCATGAGCCGTTTCCCAATTAGCAATGATCGTCAAATTTTGGCGGTTGGAAGAGACGTCTTATTTGCGACCGAAACCACGGGTTAAGTCGTCCTTTTCATCTCTTTCCGTTTTCGCGTTGACCTATGGCCATCTGCAAATGTCCCTCTTCAACAAGAATAGAGAAAATAACGGAGAAAAGAATCACAGTACGTGTAACGGCGCCCAAGTTCAAAATTCCAAATCTAAGTTTAAAAATTCATTTAAAAACGTGTAAAGGGAAGTTTGCTTGGAAAGAGGGGTGGACTCGAAATAAACATGCTAAAAAATAAATTTAAAAAACCTATATTTTATTTTTATATTACTGCAGATTCTATGTCACTTCTCGTGTAATCTACAGCTTTTTTCCTGATTTAAATGGATATTTTCAAAAAGACTAATAAAAACAAATTTTTAAACATATAATAGATGGCGCAAAAAGTCAAGTTGAAAAATCGACTTTTTTTTTAACAAGAACGTGGCCCAAAACACTCAAGTACAATATGCAAACAAAATTGTCTTAATAGTCATCACGTTACATTACATACTAAAGCAAAATTCGTTTTTTTACTAAGAAATAACATTCGTTTCTTGAATTATCTAATCATCCGGATGGGTTCTAGTCCCAGTTGATTCGGATAATTAAGTTATTGCTCCAGGGTATTTTCGAGTACTTCAATTCCTCGAGATCGGACAGGAACGCTTTTGAGATACATAACATTAATTAATATATAAAGTACGGGAATGCGCTGAAAATATACATTAAAATACCGTATATAAAAAAACGTGAACACAAAGAAATAATAAAAAATTGATGGAATTCGAAATTATAGAGAATAATTAAACTATTGAAAATTCAGATGTTTCTGATGAATTATTTAAAAAAACTAAAAGCACATAAATTAATCGAAATTGATAAAATTAAGGTAAATTTATGAGGGATAAAAATTTTAATGAAAATTCAGGGTTTATGAAAATATAGAATTTAAGAAAATTTAGAATGAATCACACAATAGATTATTATATAATTAACAGAAATCGGAATGAATGAATATTCCGAAATTCATGGGAGTTTTTCCGATATTAATCCCAAAATGAATGAAAATTTGGAACTTGTGAAAAGTTAAAACTAATGAAACGATTGATCACAATTTAAAACTAATAAATAATTCCATAACTGCTGGAAATTCGTATTTAATGGAAAACTAGATTAATGAAACACCAGAATATTAGTGAAATTAATAATTAAATTTCAGATTTAATGAAAAACTATCCCTCTATCGATCGATAAAATATAATTAATGAATATTCGGAATTAAAGCCGAATTCCGAAATCTAATGGAAAATATTTCGTAGGCTTTTAAAAAAAATAGAGTGGATTTTTCTCTAAAAATTAATAAAAATTATGGATGCATAAAAGCTAAGGAAAATTCAGAAAATGACAATTTGGAATCGCAAAATTAGTGAAAATTCTGTGTATCAATGAAAATCCCGAAATTAATGAATCCCAAAATGAATTCCGAAATTAAAAATAACTCCATAATGAATGAAAATTTAGAGCTAATGAAAAGTCTAAACCTTGGAATGAACAATAATTTATAATACATGTAAATAACGTTGATATATTAAACATTTTTCATAAGAGAAATCTCTCTCACCCTATCTACCTCACTCTATCGAAATGACGGTTTAATTTTTAAAAAACCCCTACCGAATATGAAAAATCGAGCGCGCGGCTCAACAGCAGCGCCAACGAGTGCGCGCGTACACGCGATTAGCGTAGTGTCACCTCGTGTCTCAATTTGCTCTGTCCTGATTTCCGTTGGCCGCAAAACAGAGAGCTGCCCTGCTTCGTGTCGCGAACGTTGCACGCGGCTCAATTTGCGCTTTGCCTTATTTAGTGTGGCCTCTGACGTATTTAGTCGTTACTTAGAGTTGTGCCGAACTTTGCTGCTGTCATACGTAAGCATTAATGAGAAATTAATATTTCTTCTCAAACATTTCAATTTTCTTCAAAAAGTAACAGTTGTAGCTTCCAAAACGCATTCTTTCCATTGGTAAAAATGTCTCTGACGTGTCCAATAAGGTGGACCATTGGACCAAAGTTTTTTTATCTTTTTCCTGGAATCCCGGGAAATGCGGTAAAAATTTCTGGATGAATTTTAAGTGCATTCAAAATACAAATAAACTGTCTGGCTGCTGGTATACCTAGTAAATTGACAGAGGAAAAAATTGTGAAAAAATTGGCAACAGCTAGGCGAGTGGGTGTGTACGGTTGAGGCTCTCTCTGAAAATTATTGTTTGCTTGCTAACTTTTTTTTTCTCATCGTAACTCATTTCAAATTTAATATAACATATACAATTTTTCGTAATCACATAATTTTACGGATGTGTACTATATGTTAAATATTTTTTTATTCATATAATACAAATAATAAGAGCTCTGATCTTATTCGGTATGGCAGAGAAAGTGTGTTCCAGGTGTGTGGAGACAATCATAACTCCAGACGATTCAATTAGTTGCACTAAATGCAAAGACATCTTCCATTATGGTTGTGGAGGTTTCAGCGAACTGGTATTCCGCAGGCTGAGGCGTGATCGGGTTCTGAGTTGGATATGCTTTAAATGTAAAGAAACAACAAGCAAGTCATCGAAGAAAGATCCACGTAGACAAGATGATCCAGGGGATACTTCTACGAGGGATCCGGATCCCGAACCATTAATGGATATGCAGTTACTCTCTCTTGATACTGAAAAAATGCCGAGTGATATAAGAGAGATCGTGAACGGAATAAGTGAAGCATTCTATGCTAACATACAATCACTGAAATCATACATGTGCTGCCAATTCAAAGAACTGAGTGACCAAAACAAGCACTATCAATCCCAATTACTTGAGCTACAAACAAAGCAACAAGAACTGTCATCGGAAAATTCTGAGCTAAAAACTGAAGTCAAGAAACTTCAGATTGAAATTGGTGAACTACAACAATATTCCCGTCGCTGTAACATTGAGATCCAAGGCCTTCCAGAGACTGAAAATGAGGATGTGATTGAATTGAAGGCAAGAATAGCTGATCAGGTGCAAAGTGATCTGGTGGGCAATATTACAGTTATACATCGAGTGCCTACGAAGATGAAAGATAAAATAAAGCCGATCATAATTCAGTTCGATAAAAAATCTAATCGTGACAATTTTCTCAAGTTGGCAAAATCTAAGAAACTGAAAGCGTCTTCGATCGACAGCAGACTACGACCCACACCAGTTTATTTTAATGAACATTTGAGCCCATACATGAAAAATGTGTTTTATCATTCTAAACAACATAAGCAACAACACAACTTCGCGTATTGTTGGATTCGTGACGGTAAAGTTTTTATGCGTAAAACAGATGACTCCGGGGTGTTCAAAATCAGTCATGTAGATGACTTATCTCATGTCAATTAATAGTAACGAAAATTTAAATCTCAAAATGAGCACCTTGGAGGATCTAGAAAGGTTTCTTTCCGTTATTCACGATATTCAACGTAACAATATTAGTAATAAAGCAAATTTTAAGGTTTTTCACTTGAATATAAGAAGCGTTAGGGCCAATTTTGACCATTTTATGTCATTTATAAGTAGTTGTGTTGATCATATAGATATTATAATTCTCTCGGAGGTGTGGATTTTTGATGTAGAGTCTGACCTTTATAAAATATCAGGTTTTGATTTATTCCCATGCTGTAGAAATTACAATAATTCAGGAGGCATATTGGTGTACACAAATAAATCTTTAAATTATAATAACATTACGTCAATCGCAATGGAAACAGCTGAGGTGATTGGCATTAACCAGCCATCACTCAAATTAACTATTCTTTGTTTATATCGATCACACTCATTTTCAAAATCAGAATTTGTTGAAGAACTTGACTCTATATTAATGAATACAAAATCCAAAAATGTCCTATTGGTAGGTGACATCAATATAAACATATTAAAACCCAATAATGACGATCTAGATTACATGAATATGTTGTCAGGACATGGTTTCCTCCCCTTAATTACTGATCAAACTAGGCCTCTTTCTGATAGTTGTATTGATCATATTTATCTACGTCACTCAACTAATATTACCAAATACTATTCATCAATAGTTGACACAGACATAACTGACCATTTTCCGATCGTTTGTAAACTTCACTTTGCCACCCCAATATTAGATAAAATAAGTCAAACTATACATAGGAAAATGAAAATTATTCGGTATGCTGATATGTCAAATTTTCTCCAAAATTATGAATTTCGATTCGATCACACTCATCCCGAAAAAGATTTTGATAATTTTTTATCCACCATGAATGTCATTGTCCAAAATCATTCCAGTGACCGAATAATTGTTTCAAGGAAGAAGATCGGTAAACCATGGGTTACAGGCGAAATTTGCAATTTGATTAAGACAAAACAACAACTTTACATAAAAACAAGAAAATATCCGTATGACCTCTCTATGGAAACTGCATATAGAAATATAAAATCAAGAATCAAATCTAAAATAAAGCAATCTAAAAAACAGTACTACTCTTTCAAGTTCTCGGAATGTCGTAACAATACTGAGCGTTGGAAGTTTGTTAACAGAATATTAGGCACTGAGAATAAAGAGAATGTACTTCCAGAAAATGTTGAACCTCTGATTCTTGCCAATCAATTTAACTTGTATTTCAATAGTATTGGAAGAAATACTGTAGTTTCCATGGATGACTATAAAAACTACGTACGTGGTTTTCAAAATTCAATTTTTCTTTCTTCAACTAATATTTTTGAAATAAAGAAAATTATTAACAAACTAAAAAACTCTGTATCTTCCATCGATGCAATGAACTCAAAAGTTTGGAAGCGATTTCCTGACAGCGTCATTCAGGTATTCTCTGATCTAGTTAATAATTGTTTTCAAAATGGTGTTTTCCCAGAATCACTCAAAAAAGCAATCATTACCCCTATCTATAAAACCGGTGACAAGAATGACCTCAGCAATTATAGACCAGTCTCAGTTCTCAGTACGACAACCAAAATATTGGAATCTATCTTAAAATGTAGATTATACTCGTTTTTAAATGCTAATAATTTTTTCTCAGAAAATCAACATGGTTTCCTGCCAAACAAAAGCACTGAAACTGCACTAATTGAATTTAGCAAATTTGTGGTTGATAGCTTAGATAACTCAAAACAAACAATAGCAATTTTTCTTGATATACGAAAATGTTTTGACAGCATCAATCACAATATATTGCTTGCTAAATTGTACACATATGGTATTAGAGGTACTGCTTATAAATTATTTGAATCCTATCTTAATAATAGATCTCAATCTGTTAAGTGTGGTAAGCATATTAGTAGTCCAGTAAACATGCACAGAGGAATTCCACAAGGAACTACTTTGGGACCGTTGCTTTTTACTATCTATATTAATGATTTCTGTAACCTTGAACTAAATGCCAAAATAATCACATTTGCGGATGACACTGTACTTCTTTATTCTGAGAATGATCATCAATCATTGGATCATATTATTAACAACGATTTAATCAAAGTCCGAAATTGGTTTCGATCAAATGATCTCGAAATAAACATTCTAAAAACAAAATACATTAGTTTCTCAAACCTCACTAATTTCGATAACTGTAACCTCATTTTTCATAATAAAAACTGCCCTACTGATCTTTTATGTACCTGTACTCCATTAGAACAAGTAAGCTCCATTAAATACCTAGGTATTGTTATAGATCGAAATTTTAAATGGAAGTCCCATGTAAAACATATCCAATCAAAACTTTGTTTTATAGTTTATAAATTTTATTATCTAAAACATTATCTAAATACTCATTTTTTGCTGTCATATTATTATTCCCTTTTTCATTCTCATCTATTATATGGACTATCTGTTTGGGGCAGTGACTACATCAATACGTTGCGACCCATCATCCAGACCCAAAAGAAAATAATCCGATCACTAACTGGCAATTACTCAACTCCGTCATTTGATCTCTACCGGCAACTTAACATACTCCCTTTGCGGTATTTATATTTTTATAAATCGATTCTCCTACTTAATAAAAAACAACTTTGTCTCCCTCTTAATTTATCAAGGACATCAAATAGATACAATAACATTCTTAATATTCCCTTGATACATAAAACAGTGAAGAAAAACCATTTTACATATCTTATTCCGAAATTTTATAACAAACTGCCGCATGATATTCTTTTTCCCCCTTCAATACCGTTACTGAAAAAACGTTTAAAAAATTACCTTTTTTCAATAGCTAACATCAACGATCATTTTTAAAAAACAAAAACAGAGCTCTATCGATCAGTGCTAAATCGAATTTTCTAAATGTCTAAGTACACTTCCTGCTGTTTGCCTCCACATGTCGAAGTCGCAAAACAATTCTCGCATCAATCTAGCATTCCATAATCTTCATTTATAATGTATATGAAAACATACTGTATATCTGAAATGTTGTATTGTATTCTAATTGTACTATCTAATTGTATTCTATTGTATCTATAATTGCTCACAGATGCAGAATTACTTCGATATAATTATCAACATTTTTCCCTCCCCCTCTTTTTTTTTTTTTTGTGTTCGTTCTGTCCTTGAAATTGTATTGTAATTACTCATCGATACTTCGTGTTCATCAGTACAGATCCACGGGATCTCTTGGTGAATTTGTTTTATTATTTTGTGCTATTTCATCGTGTTAAATAAAGTTCAAAAAAAAAAAAAAAAAAAAAAAAAAAAATTTCCCGACTTACATCACGCGTATGAGTTTGTCGGCATTTATCGATTAGTAATTCAACCCATTGACGCTGTTTGGTAAGAAAATTTGCCATTCGACATTTCAATTTTTTTTTTTCTTTGTCAATAAATGGTGGGAGTGGTTTCACCCTCCAAAAGTCAAAATCGTCGTTAATGGGTTAATATTCATTGGTTTTACCGGCCTGTCATCGTGACAGGAACACATCATGCGCACTTCAGAAAATTTCAATTAATCTGTTAATAATTTTTTATCTTCGTTGGTATGCTCAATGATATTCCATATTTTTGTTATGGGCATTATTTTTCTTTCCTTTTTTTTTGTAATTGACGTGTAAGGCTTTTATAAATTTCATTTATTTATTTCATTATCATAATAATTTAAGACTTTTTTAAACCAGTATACCCTTTTCTCTTGACCTATTCTTATATATTTATAATGTGTAAATTACATTTATTTTTTTAATTTAGTGATAGGTGCGTTGTAATCTATCTCAAGTCGTCACAGTGTAATATTTATCTGCGGAATAACCTTAACGGACCAAACTTCGGATGGAATAAATTGTATCCGGATAATGCAGAATAAATAAACTTTCCAATTTTTGACTATCTGATTAAGTACACACACACACACAAAAACTAATTAAGGAGATTCCACTAGAAATAAAAAAATTCACGATACGTCAAAAATTGTGTAAATATTCTATTCCGTTACTATGTATCAGTGTTTCCCAACGTGGGCAATATCGCCCCCTGGTGGGCGATGGAATGGTCCAAGGGGGCGATAGAACCTACTGATTTAACATAGGATCTTATGGGTTTACTTCAGTTGGGGGGCGATGAGAGGAAAAAATTTCTGATGAAGGGGGCGATGGAATGAAAAGTTTGGGAGACTATGCTATATATCGATCGACGAGAAACTATATGCCGCTGGTCGAGTGTGTAATCCTTTCCCTGAGATGCTTCAGACACACGTTAGGTGCTATAAATACCTACTGTTACATCTGCCTTCAACTTACCCTCCCTTTAATGAACCCCTGTGACTTTTCAGTCGCAAATACTACGGTTTTTTGTTTCAGTCGCAAATAAGACGGCTTCGGAAGACAAAGTCAAAGGAATTCCTTCTGATCTGTCTGGTCACACATCGTTCAAAGAATGCCAACAGTCATGACGTGGGGACTGTAAGCAAATATTCGCCATGGAACATTGGACCGGTGTCTGGCCAGTTTATTCCACTGGTGCTTCATTGGGGAAGGGGAGTCAATCATTTGAAGCAAATGTTTGCGAATGACTATTGAACTAGGCTGGAGATAGTGGGCCCCTCCCCCCCCCCCAGCTCAAGTATAAAACGGGATAAGAAACCCAGGACCTCTTGCGTACCGGGCCATTATGCTACAGAATCGGACTTTTTCCTCCATGCCTAGCCCTATGGGCCGATCGTAGGAATAGACGGGGCCCAGATAGGTCTTCTTTACCACATGAATCTTTTTTTCCCCCCCTTACACGCGTGACTTGCTGAGTAGAGGCATTGCAGTAAGCCATTAGCTGAAGTTTCTTAACTTCAGCTAATGGCCTCCAAGTGACGGCAGTAGAGATGGAAGGGGTTTTTTTTTTGCTCGGCCAGGGTACATAATAAATGATTTTTTTTCAAGTAAATCGGATCAAAACTCGGCCTATTGATTTCATTTGTCTTGGCCGAGCAATAAAACTCGTCCAGCTTTATAAAATGCCACATCTTTTTTTTCAAGGAGATATTTTAGCGCGGGTGATGATGTTCCCTCACGTTACTTAACTTAGCCTTGAGGATGTACATCAGGGGTTCTCACTTTTTCACAGCGGGCCTTCTTTCCCCTGTTAAGTGCTTAGGGGTCATTGAAGTATTACGTCAGCATCGATGGGGGGGGGGTTTCCGATTTGCTGACTTGATGACAAGGGGGGAGGGGGTTTTAGATGATGCTCACGTCATCAACCACCCTTTTTGAAGATATGAAATATTCTTGATGGTATCTTACTCGGTGCGCCAAAAACGGAAAAAAAATTTGGATAGTTATTGGGCACCTGAACCACCATTCTCCCTATTGATAAGTCCCCTACAGAGCCACTTTAGTGATCTCTAAATGTTTCACGGATCCTTCAAGTGCTCTGGAAATGTGTCCGGGCCACTCAAGTAATCCGTAATTATATGCCACTGATCACTTAAGTAACCACCCGCGGGCCTTCTTTCCCCTATTCAGTGCTTATCCACGGGCTCCTTCCGGCGCGTTAGAAGGCAGGGGGCAGTGCTGACGAAATTTTGCTCCCGGGGGGGGGGGGGGGTCAAAAGTGGCTGAAAATTTGCTGACGTAATACTTGCACAGCCCCTTATTCACGGACTCCGCGAATAAGGGTGTATATATTCTATATAAAGAATATTTTCGAAAATAATTTTGGCTTTTGGCGGCGCACACTTTGAGAACTCCTGGCGTGCATAACTATTTGCCCCCTCCCCCAACTCCAAGACCAACAAGCAGAGGAAAAGAGATACTCTTATTAGGGCCCTCTCGCACGGAGCGTATGCGGGTCCGGAAGAAGTTTTAACTATTGTTACATAACGGTGCCTTTCAGACGATGCGGAATGCGCCAACACCAGCTTATAGAACAAGGTCTCCGCACGAAGCTTGTGACGTCAATGAAGAAGGCCATTTCTCCTATTGCCATTGGATATACTGCAAAAAAAGGTAAAGATATCGCATGCGTCGACCTGCTTTATCCAATGGCAATAGGTGAAATGACCTTCAGTGACGTCACAAGCTTCGTGCAGAGGCCTTGTTCTGTAGGTGGTGTTGAATGGGCCCGCAACTTGGAAGTGTTCGTGTGGGTCCGGATGGCGTCCGCATGTGTCAAAACCTAAGTGCGGGCTCCGCATCCACACATACAGGTTTTGTACATTAGGTTATATGAAGCTATTCGCGCGACGCGGGTCCGGGTCGAACTCGGCCGTATCTTTGGGTATTTTTAAAGATGGATTTTGCATTTAATTCTTTTAATTATATATTTGCCATAAATACCCTTAAAAACACCATATGAAGGTCCCTGTTCATCACACAAAAGAATGTACCCACATACGTCTATCGATCCGTTTCCTTCTGAGATAAAGGAGATACTATAGCAACTTTAACTGCCTACGTGTTACATACTTTAACACGAGGATTTTTTATTAAAATTATTTTAAAAAATTTTATGGCACAAAATATGGGTGATGATTTTTGAAAAAGTTTCATTTTGTTAAAATACAATAAAAAATAACCATCAATTAATTAAAATCCTAAAAACTCGTGTTAAAGTACCATATACTGGGATGACTTTGTGCCACTTTTTCAGGCTTTTCCTTGATATCTTTCCATAGGCTTTGCATCGGCTGCTGGGGATTTTACTAAAGGTAGCTTCACATGGGCTGAACCTCACCCGGGCTGACAGGGCCCGGAATGATTTTCATAATTTTTCGTTTCTTCACGCTATACATATTTGCTATAAAGGAGGCCTGCCAAAGGTCCCAGCCTAGGGGCCCCTCGCTCCAGGATGTGAAGAACATGTGGGCGATAGAAACTCGACAAAACAAACAACTTTCACCATACAATGTGGGGTGGGAAAGTAAGCGGTGAGCCGCGAGAGGGCACTTTCCCAGTAGTGGATGAAACGTCACCTTTCGTAGAACCATTACCTCCTAGATCAGCCATCTTCAACCTTTGTTGCTCTCTGAATCACTAGAAGTGCTCGATTCTCATATGCCCGATTTCGTGCTCGCGAGCACTTAATCGGCTCTTCCGTTAAATACCCCGACAAATTGGACGCAAGAGTAATGATGGTGGAGATTTCAAGCATATGTATGTAAACGTTACCGTAAGGCTTACATGCTGACCTCTCGGCCTACAGGCCCAATTTGGCCCTCGGACCATAATTTTGTCAAACTTAACTAAGCAACACATTTACCGATCACTTAAATGACCCGCTGTGTAGTTCTACATCACTTAAGTGACCCGTAGCATATTCACAGATGACTGAAGTGACCTCCGGCAAAGTCCAAGATCACACAATTTGCCTGCGGCCATATTTACAGATACCCTAAGCAATCCACAGCTCATTTACAGATCATCTTAAAGGACCCACAGCGCATCATAGATCACTCAAACGCCCCACGACACAGTCCCAGATCACTTATCACTCCGCAGCGCGTTTACAGATCACTTAAGTGACCTGCGGCACATTTACAGATGGCTCAAGCAGCTGGCAACACAGTCCCAGATCACTTTAGTGGCCCGTAGCATATTTAATGATCACTTAAGTGAGCCAAAGCACATTTACAGACCACTCAAGCAGCTCACGCAGCAGGCCCAGTTCCAGATCACTTTAGCGGCCCGCAGAACATTAGATCACTAGACCACTCAGGGCCGCAACTAGATACTTTGTCAACCGGGGTAAGCCGGAATTTTGGCGCCCCTTGCATGAAGAGGATGCGGTTAAAGGGTAAATTCGGTGCCCCTTCTGGTTCAGCGCCCGGGGCACGAGACCCGCCTGCTTCCCCTAGTTGCGGCCCTGAGATCACTTAAAAGACCCACGCACATTCACAGATTACTTAAGTGGCTAACAACACGTTCTCAAACTAATGAAGTAAGTGGTCTGCACTCTACTAAGGGTTGAACACCCTTGCCGTAAGGGGTGCTCTCTGTTTGACGATAAGCATAGCCAGTGCTCGCGACTCGAGAAATGTTGAAGACCCCTATCCTAGATACTCCTTGAACCTCTCTAGGAGGTAATGGCAAAACCCGTCATTCAGCTGCTATCCGTCGCCGATGTGACGCCTGTATTGTAGCTGGTGGTCGCTCATTTGTTGTAAAGTTTTCTGTAATAAAGATTCTTTATCCTTTAATATTTGTCTTTACTGTGTTCTTCACTTTCACTTTCACGCAGGTGCTGTCTCGCGTTTGTACGCGTACCCCACGTTGTGCGGTGAAAGTTGCTTATTTTGGCGAGTTCTATCAATCCTTACAATTCTGACCATCAGTTTTATTACACCCTGCAATCAGATGCCTAATCGAAATGGAATTAATTTCATTACGGTTAGGGATGGCCGTAGTTAATTGAGAAAAATGTGGAAAATTGGGTTCGCAAACAGAAGAAATCGCCAATTGTCAGCGAAATTGATCATTATTGCTTATAAAGTCTTGGATAAAGTGTTGCATCAAGTATGCAGGGAATGAAAATGTATATGTTACGGTGTAAAAAAGACTTAAAGCTGCACATTTATTTGAGGAATATATTTGTTATTCGTTGCATAGTCAAATGCATTATAATAAAATTGCTAAATTATGCAAATGATTTTCACCCCCGATTTTAGTGAAGATTGCAAATTCAAATCCGCTTCTTTGAAAAAAAAAAAGAGGTCGTAAAGAGCAAAAATACGGGAACTTCCCGTTTAAGGGTCATATCGATGAGCAAGTCAGAGCGTCGAAACATGTAATATAAATCTTATTTTCATCGATAGGTATCAATGGAGTAACAGCAGGGCTCCCACTTGTCCTACTTTTCCTACTTTTTGGGTAAAATGTCCTACTTTTATCTTACTTTCTCAGTTTTGTCCTACTCTTTCTAGTTTTTGTACTACTTTTTTTTTTACCAAATCCTATCAACAGAATTCATGTAATTGGTTTTAATTGAGCAGGGAATCATCGATATATTGCCAAATAGTACAAATGTTATAGATTACAATTAATGATTCTGCCAAAGCAGAAATTATATCGTTTTCAAGGTTATTTGAGGGAAGTTGTATGTGGACCATTTGGCTTATTAATTTCTCGTTTGTTTTGTTTCAGGGTTCAACTAGTAGAGTAGACACTAAAAATTCTTCTGTCTGGATGGAAAAAATAAGTTTGTATTAACTACCTCATGGTCTTGAGAGAGTAACTAACATTCATCATTCAAAATTATGGTGCACATTTTGTGTGTGTAGGTGAAACAATAATTTGCTTGCTTTACAAAGCAGTTGGATACTGATACTACAAAATATCATTGTCTTCTGTATTTTTAGGGAATGCAGGGGTGTAAACAATATTGACTATGTTCAACAAAGAGCTAGAAATAAAAGTGCTTCATTTTTCAAAAACGATTACACTGGCATTGAACAGTAAAATGTAAACAAATCCTTAAAAAAAGTATGGACAGCGTAGTAAAGCCATCCAGTTCACCTTGACGCATTTACATTCGACCTTGTAATTTACTGTGAAATTTGCATCTGTGCTTTTGGAAGTGGGTCTCGAAGGATCTTCATTCTTAAAAAATCTTACATGCCTTCATAATTTGCTGTGTATTGTCGAAGAGAGTTGACAGATTGGACTGTGGACGACTCAAAAAAAATTCTATTTATATTATGAGAAAACAGAAAATAATTATCTGTGGTTGCTAGTGCACTGTTTTGGCAAAAATTGTTTTTGCCAACTTTTCTTCTCTTGAGGCTTCCGGGCCATGCCCATGTGGGAACATATGTTAAGACGAAACTGACTATAGAAAATTCTAAATAAGATTTGTTAAAAAAAAATACATCGTTGTAGAGGGATTTATGTATCACTATATCGAGTGTCGTTGTAGCGAGGCTTCACTGTATATATATAACGATAAATCCCTCTAAATTATTGAAATTCCTCTATTTTTTCCAAATCTTGTTTGGAATTGCCTCCTCTCGATACAGCGATATCCTTTACTACGATAAATCCTTCTATAAATGATATTTTTCAAGATATTTCGAAACCGCAATGATATTTTTTTTATATTTCACTCAAAAATCGCCTTCAATATATTGCTGAATTCCTCACCAGTGTTTGTTCCTTCGAGGGTGTTTAATAACATCGGTATTTTGCACTATTTACCCTAGTGTTAATGGTTATCCTGAAATTACTTTCTACGTAGTACACAAAAGTCTTGTGCGTTAAATCACTTTACACAGTTAAACAATCAATTGAATTTTATTAATCAACTAATCAAATTGCAAGATATACAGAAGACTGGATGCCGTGAAGATATTTATTATTTTAAGGAAGGAAAAAAAAACTCATCACACTCGAGGGACCCGGGTTCGGGACGAGTGCTTTGACCACTAAGCTACAGAGGAGATAGAGATTTTCCTTCGCTAGAGCGTATATATGCCGAACGGAACCGTGCAATGGACGGTGAAACTGATCAGCTAATAGCTCATGGACGACGAGCCACCAGATAGCTATATATATGACATGAATGGAGAGCGACATTCATGTCATAATCAAATTGAATTTTTTGTTGCGGATAAATAATTACAAATGCTTTTCATGGAGGTGCTAAAAACTCCGATTCAGAAGAAATGCCAACCACAACATGTTAATTTTGTACTGATGATGATGGTATCTCTCCCGATGTAAGGTAGAGTCTCGGTAATTCGTGTCTCGAAAGTTCGAGGTCCCGGATAATCCGAGGTAATTTTTCCGCTGGGAATTTTTAGAAATTCCTTCTCAAAGCGCTTTACGTATTTCTTTTGTTTTATTTTTTCAACGAATGTGAATTATTTCAGTTTTAAGAGGCCTGGATCCCTACCCGGGGATGTTCAGTGGACCCCCATAATATACCAGAATTTTCCTGAGGTTCTTCTCTATAATAAATTTATAATGTAATATATTCTTATCAGGGCCCATGGATATGAGGGGCCCTGGCAGCTTTTTATAAAGAGACCATCGGTCTTGACAAGTCTAATCTTAAGGAACTAAGCCTGTTTTTCTCAAAGTGTGCATTGCGGCTCCTTATGGACGTCGCTAACCTTGTCAGGGGCGTTGTCGCGAGGAGTGTAGTGCAGGACTCTTCAACCGCTGACACTGCGGGCCCAAAGCCGTAGTGAGAGGGGGGGGGGGAAGGGTCTTAAACACGCTAAACACAGATCATACGGATTAGATCTCTTGGGAACATATACGTGATGATCACATTATCTTTATAAAGGCATATTAAATAGTCCAGGGTGGTTAATTTTTGAGTAGTCAAGCAAAATAGACTAGAATGTGGGAATGAATGGCGCCAAAAGAATTTGTATAGCCCACAGGCCATAAAATGATAAATCCGCATAAGAAGAGGGGGGGGGGAAGCAAAGCCCTCATCGGAGGGCCTAAAACTATGTGGTCCTTGTCAATTGCTCGAATTTCGTGGAAAACTGAGGCTGAAATGAGGAAAAAAATCCTACTGAGGTGAATACAATTTTTTTTTATTTCAGTGGTTCCAGGGATCCTTTTTATTTTCCAGATAGTGGGCACATTCTCTTTAATTTCACCTGCACAGACCTGTTGTTTTCTCCGCTCACAGAATTTTGATTTCTGTTTGGGGAATGAAAAAATATCATACTACCTCATATACAATATAGGGATTTTTTTTCTGCTCAGCAGAAACTCTATAAACGGAAGTACTCTCATTTTTAGTTATTCTCAGACTCTAAGCGTCCATATTTTGTAAACTTGTTAAGCATGAAAAAATTGTGCCTTTCTTGGTTACTCTTGTCCATAACCACAAACAATAAAATTTTATCAACTACAAAATATGCCTTTCAGAAAACAACTGTATAGTACAGGATGTATTATATTGAGAAACATCGTTTAAGTGGAACACCTTCTGCCACCTATCAAATAAAAAACACAACCGTTAATGATCTTTAGAAACTGAATTAGTGAAGAATGTGCTGCATGAAAAAATCATTATAGATTATAACAATATATTAATGAGTATTTTTCGGGCAATAATATAAATTTAATTATCAAGATTGTTACAAAACTTTATCAGTTGATGCCTAGTGTACAATAAAATAACGTAAATAATACGTGAAAAATGTAGCTATCCTTGGCTTTTTGCGCTTATAGTCGATAAGCATATACAGTCAAACCTTAGTGCGTCACCCGCTTAACACGTCACTTTTTTGGAAATCCCAATTGTGCTCAGGCCGGAATTGGCACAGCTAGGGCTTACTCCGTTTAACGAGTCACTCCGCTTACAAAGTCATACTTTTGCTCTCCCAAGAGTGATTCATTAACGAGGTTTGACTGTATACCGGAAGAAACAGCTTCATTCTGGGTATTTATGGTTATGATCACGTGAGTCCCAACCATGAGTTTAATTAGGCACGGCACGGAGATCACATGCTTCCTCTACATCTGCAGTAGGGCCCCTACCTGACATAGCATGGAAAATTCAAGCATTTACCAAGTTTACTTCAAAATATTAAACAGAGATGGCAGCGCTAGCAAATACACAAAACAAGCTAAAGTCGGACAACATACATAGGCTAGGACCATGGATATACATACAAGCACACTACACGTTCCAACATGTACCGATTCGTTAAAAATTATTCCGCAGAGGTGTATGTTCGGTTTAGTACTAGGTACCCTCAGCTGAGATCTTTGATAAGCTTTTAAGTAAGACTCTCTCTCTTAACTGGAAGAAAATACCTTTTTTTGCTATTTTAACCAATTTCTGTTAATTGTAATGCTTTTTGAAGGGTGGTAACTCAAAATTTCTCCGGAAGACAATTTTTGTATCCCCAAGCCTTTTGTGCCTCCTTCAAAGGTCGAACCTGCGTACGCCCCTGATTAAGAGGTAGTGCTTAAGCCCTCTTTTATTTTGTCCTGGGGCTATGTTGCTGTTGAAACGACAGTAGGGGCAAACGTTTTCGTATAAATATTAAAAAATTTGTTCTGTAAAAACAGCCTCATTATTATCAAGGATTCCGAGATCAACTCTACGTTGGAAACCCCTGTTTTAGACTATTCTGGGGAGCCGCGGATGGAAAAAGTTTGAGAACCGCTAAATCAAATCCACGGAATTTGGAACAAAATGAGTGAGAGGTGTGTTAAGTACGAAAACATAACTCTAGGGGCGTGGGGCACACATACCTAAGGATCTCGGCCCCCCTAAGAAAACCGATTTTTATTGTTTTTTTAAATTATCCCGAGTTTTCAGTAACCCTCGGTTCCGTTCACCTCGGATTATCGGGACTCTAACGATAACCCTTCTACAACGATTTTTTTTCTCTGGTCCACAGAGTATCGTTATATCGAGGTTTCTCACTGCAGTTATAAATACTACGTTTCGAAGGTTTTTAACAACTGGCTGTTGCGAAGATATATTTTGGAAAGAGAGAAAATTCAACTGCCCCTGCGGGGAATCGAACCCACGTCCTTTCACTTTCCGGGTGAACGCACTAGACTACAGAGGCACCGAATCTCACAATCTTTCCTTGGAGCTCGTGTACACTGAAAGGGACCGTACATGGACTTATGCAAGGATGACGTCATAGGGCGTTCAACGGGAAAGTGAAAGGACGTGGGTTCGATTCCCCGCAGGGGCAGTTGAATTTTCTCCTTCCAAAATATATCTTCGCAACACCCAGTTGTTAAAAACCTTCGTATGGTAGCGGAGAATGACGTCATCCTTGCAATACTACGTTTGTTATTATATATGGTTAGCATTTTTGAAGATTTTCGGTTAAAATCCGATTCATCAGTTGATTAATCGATTAAAAATTTTTGATTAGCTACTTGTAATCAAAAAATCAATCACTTTAGCAAATTGTAATCGATTCCCAGTCCTAGTGATTATCTGTATCGAAAAATTACCGTATTTTAACGTGTATGAGGGAACCCTTTTTTGCCAGAAATTGATCCCCAAAGATACGAGGGGTTTCTTATACATGATAGTATTATAGATATATCTTTTCAACTTTTTTTCCAAATTTTAAGCCCAAAATATATAAGGGGAATCCTTATAGACGTTGAAATACGGTATATTATCACTAAAGCTGGGAATCGATTAAAATTATTAACTGGTTAATAAAAAAAAAAAAAAATTAATCGATTAATCGAGTATTTTCTAATGCTGTTTCTTTATGATACATTTATTAGGTAGCTTTTTTAATTAATTCATGCTACAAAAATATACTTTATTCATTTCTCCAAACGGGCATTACACTATAAAAGTTTTAGAAAAGTTATTTTATAAAACTTGAAAAATGCAACCAATAAGCTTATCGCGCGATATGGAACCAATGGGCCTATTGGTTGTTTTTCTTTTCAAGATTTGTAAAAGATCTTTTATCAAACTTTATAATATAATCCCAGCTACACTCGTCTATTCACTAGAAGTAAACAAATATTGGAAAAGAAATGGATCACGGCCGGTATTACACTATAAAATGTTGATAAAAATACGTTTATAAAACTTGAATAATGCAAATAACAAGATTATCGGTTACATTCGAGCAAATGCAATCAGTAAATGCAGCTTATTGGGTACATTTTTCCAGCTTTATAAAAGAACTTTTATCAAACTTTTATTGTGTAATACTGGCCTAAGAAATTTAGACTGCATGCTGCATTTTTGTCAAAAAAATTATGGAATTTATTTATTTGATGCTTTTTTAGAGAAATCAGTCATTTCAGGGTAGTTAAACAGATTTCGAAACTATTATAGTTTTCGTTGAATCGACTTACATTTCCTTCATGTCAAAAAGTATTTGATGTAAACATTTACTCAAATATTTTTTTCAAATTTGGGTCACTAATCTGAAATGTTATACCTAGGAATAATAATTCAATAATAATAATGAATTTTAATGAAAATTTTAGTCTAACTCTAATCAGATTGAATGAGTCAATTAACTCAAATTAAATTTTCAACTGCGATTGAAAACAATTGGTCGATTAACCGACTCTATTAATCGGTTAATCGGACCAGCCCTAATTATTACTTTTGAGAATTCCAGATAATTAATTTTTGCATGTGTGTGTGTGTGGCGGAGGGTTGGATTTGGGGGCATGGGTGGCAACTCATCAGGTGGAAAGTTTGAACGGTTGTGTGCGAATGATTCCCGGGACAAATATCAGATCAGACGCCCTCTGACGTGAATCAGACTTTTCTTTGTCGAACAGAGAGAGAGAGGAATTTTCTCCGGCATTTTGGGACAGTGCGCACAAGGCCGAACTCCCGCCTTTTTCGGATGACAGGCATCGGCAAAAGAAGGCGCAACAGTTTTTCCCGCACAAATGCAAGGCTCTCTCTTTCTCTCTCTCCGTGTCAAAATAATGACAACCAAAAAAGAAAATTTTGAAAAACTTGCTTTGGAAATTTTTTCTTTTTGAAAAGTGCACAAAAAAAGTCATCGTTTTTTCGGCTTTTTTTTTTTGCAATTCGTGTGAAAATAAATAAACAATTCCAAAATATGTCGATGTCAAACTCGAACTCGACCTTTGAGAAATGCTCCCTGAAAGCAGAACTAGAAGGTGAAGAGGTTAAAACTACGGTAGTTCTCCATCGCCATCATCAAAACGCTTCGGCAACTTCTCCGTCGGCACCGTTATCGCCGTCGGCACCAGCTCTGACAGAAATTTCGGACGAGCGCGAGACTTGGGACAAAAAAGCCGAATTTCTGTTGGCCGTCATCGGTTTCGCCGTCGATCTCGGCAACGTGTGGCGTTTCCCGTTCATCTGCTACAGGAATGGCGGAGGTAAGTGTTTCAAATAAAAAAAAACAATTAGATAATTGTTTTAATTCTTACTATCAATTAACAAAAAAGAAACATAAAGTGGCCAGTTGGAAGTATATTAGCCCGGAGGCTTTGGCTCTAGTGGTTCCGCTCACTGCTCTATAAAAACAGTTATGAAATTCTTATGAAATTTTCATGGTTTTAGGGCGTATATTGGGGCTGCTGATACCGAATTTGGCATTGGTTTTGGCAGATTGGCCCTAGGTTTTGAGATAAAGTGGACAATTAATTTCATTTTAATTAATTAAGTAGAATACAAATCAAAAAACAATGCAAATAGACCACAAAACACCCAAAGAGAGATGGCTGGAAAAAGATGCTCATAAAAAATGTGAATGCTGAATTTATATCTAAACTATAACAAAAATACAGCAACCCAATAAGAGCGATATAAAACTAATGATTACGGTAAAATATAAATAATACTACCCATAAAAAATTATGGTTGTCTCATCTAAGTATGGATAGCTTCTCAATTTATCCCAATATCTGATGCAAATCACATTGAAGCCATGCATTGTAAATACAGTAAATCATTGGCAAAAATATTCCAGTGATTTTTAGGGGGGATTTTGTGGTGATGGATTCCGAATCTGGCACTGGTTTTGTTAGATTGGCTATACTTTTTGAGATAAAGTGAAAATTAAATTTCAACTGCAACATAAGCAGCATACGAATCACATTGTTGAGAGTATGCATTATCTCAAAAACTGGAACCAATTCGGAATAAGCGCCCCAAAATGACTCTAAAATCACTGAAACATCTTTGCCAATGATTTACTGCATTTATTTATAACTTTGGCTGGTTCGATTAATCGGGTCGGTTAATCGATCAATTGTTAATGACAGTTAAAAATTTTAGGTGAGTGAATCAACTCGATCAATTCGATTAAAATTCGATAAAAAAATTTTGAAGTTTGTGATTCAACTTGATTTTTTGAATAAACCGACTAGATGTCTTATTCAAATGACATCTAGTCCCGACATCATCAGGATAAGTGACCATATTTAAAAATATTTGAATCAATATTTTGATCAAATTAGATTCAACGGAAACTGACGATTTCAGTTTCAAATTTAGTTTGTGTGGAATTTTAGAAGACAAGAGAGACCAAAATTTATTGTCTCCACTATGAACAGTACATTTTTCGTATTCTTGGAAGCATCATCTCATCTCCTCACAAGTTCCATTCGAGAGGAATTTCTAGAAAAACAAGCAGCTCTGTATATAATCGAAAGTAGTTTCGAGAAATCAGTGAATAATAACCAAAAATAAAACCGGTTTTTTTAATGAAAAGATTCAAGTGAGGAAATGACAGGTTTTGGCAATTATGTTCAGCATTATTAAATTGCTTGAAGCGGGCAGCCTTAATTTAATACTATTTCTATATTTGTTTACATCTACCGAATAGGTGAGTGAAAAATGAATAAAATATATTTTATAGCACCTATTTTGATATTATATTGTCAAAACAATATTCCATTAATCGGCCGATTAATCGATTATAAACTTTTGATCAATCAGTTAAAAATTTTAATCTATTTCTAGCCCTATTTATAACGCATAACTTCAATGTGATTTGTTTGCTGCTTATGCATTACCATTGAAATTTAATTTTCACTTTATTTAATTTAATTTTTTCTTTCCAAAATCACTGAAATATCTTTGAGAACAAATTCAGTGTTGAGCAGTGTTATGGGTGAAGACCGGAAGTTTTTTTAAGCACTAAAAGTTGCATAAATATAGGCAAGCAAAACGGCACTAAAATACTAGATTAAAATAGGCATTAAAAAGCCTTTTATAGTTGACGTAAAAAAAAGGAAAAATAAGTGAAAATCGACATACTAAGGTCCTAATTCACTCCGTTTACGTTTCCAAATTAGTTTATAATAAATGCATTATTAGCCAAGAGTTACAATTGACACTTATTATGCCGAAAAAGAAGTTATTGCGATCCTGCAAGCTTAGGTCGGAGGTGAAAATTATTTCACTAGATACGTAATTGGCTTACATCAGAGCCGCCCTTGGTGGTGTGTGACAGGCGTGGTTGCACCGGGCCCCGCTCTTTGTGAGTTCCCGCATTCACGGTAAATTATTGGATACTTTCACCGATTCTTAAATTTCATCAATATTCTGGAATTTCACATTGTACCATTAATTCTTAATTTCCATCAATTGCGGAATTATTTCTTTCACTAATTCTGGAATTTTTTTTATTAAAAGTTATTAATTTAAAAAGTTATTTCCTTTATTCTTGTATGTACACGATCTCTGAAACAAATTTTGAGATATAAGTAACTGCATATCATTTAAAAACTTTTTGAATGAAAGTTTTTTTGAATGAAAACTTTTTGAATTGAAAGTATGTTTCTCCAAAGTCAACGGTTGCAGAGATTACTGCTGTGTGAACAATTTAGGAGAGCCTGCATATTGATTGATATGTCGATCTAATGCAATTTTTACGCAAATAAATGAGTATTATGAAACGTAAAATCCGCCAAAAATATACATGACGATGCGTATTTCCATTTTTACAACATTAAATATTTTTCGATCGATTCCTTGTAATCCTTGAATTTTCTTTTTATTTTAATTTTTATCTCTATCAAGTGGCAAATTTCTGCAAACGTCGAAAAAAACTGGTTTCAACGTTGGAAATATCATGTAAATTAGTTTCTTCATCGACTAATCGTTGATGACTGTTTTCCTAGATATATCGTAAACATTTATATATTGAAATCCTTGATTGAATTGAAATAGTAATGATATTCTTGCTGCAATTCGTGTATTATATTTTGATTCAAAAGGGGAAAAAAAATATTTATACGTTTTCAGACACATAAACGTTTAAAATAACATTAAATAATAACGTTTTTTTATTAACGCAGTTTCTTTTTGGATAATAATAATAATATTGCATTTTTAAAAGCTTTCAACAAGAGACTCGAGACAAATAAGTGAATCCCAAACGGTGTGCCGTGGAAATTTAGTCTGCCGTAAGATCTATCCCAAAGACGTTGCGACTTATTCTGGAATTAAAATACTATTGGAAATATGTTGTTCTTGTAATTATGATCCTTTCCGGAACGCTCTCTTCCATATCACCCTGAGATTTGAAGTCGGTAAATCCGGTCTTTAAATGTTCAAAGTAATAATGATTGCGATCGCCTGCCAGCTGCATCATTAGGATAAATAACTATACTGCTACACTACTACTACTACTATAACTGCACTACTACTCAGTCGTACAGGCATCTCGTACACATTCCTCCGCGGAATTTTTAACGAATCGGTACACGCAGGAACGTGTGTGTATGTATATGCCTGGCCCTGATGTATTTATGTTGTCAGAGTAGAGCTTGCTTCGTATTCTTTCTGGTGCTGCCATCTGGAGATGTAAATTCTTGAATTTTCATGTTATTTAAGTATCGTGCTAAAGGTATACTCGCTCTCTGCGGAGAGACCTTTTTCTTTTTTCAAATTGGAGGCAAACTCATTTTCGCGCCTCGAAGTTGGGAAACAACAAAAACCCACTTCAACAAACCAACACTCTGCCGCAGACGAGTTCAATCCTCACGATGAGAGTCTACCCAATATCTCCTAGATACTACATCTAGGCTATCAAGGAGGTATTGGAGGTATCGACCGCACAGCGGCAGGATGAATAACTACCAAATTTATCAAAAAACTGCATTTAGAGCATGCTTATATGTAGTATATTCTTTCTGGCAGGCACATACAGCCTGATACAGATGATACTGTTTGATCTTTTTATCAAGCCCACGAAGCAATTCAAAAACAAACATGTTCAAATTGATTAAATTTGCAACTCTCAATTTTATATCGAAAGAAATTCATCCGTCACATTTGAAGAAAATTTTTCGAGACATCGATGTTTAAAAACTTTAATAATACAATATTAATAATTAAATTTTTACAATCAGTGTACACATTCTGAGTAAGCTTTGTATATTATCATCTCAGTAAACATAATTTCCCAAATTTAAGCTGCAATTTTATTCAGAGCCCGTTGATTTGTCGCGATAAGGTGAAAAAGTTCGCGAATTTTTCCCCAGGTGGCCTTTTGGTTGCCTTTATCATGTAGCGCATGTCTGATTCAGTGTAAGTAGACACTTCTTCCATCGTTCTATCTTCATCCATTCAAAAGTTATTACCACTTGAAGATCTCGCATACAATGATATATGCACAGCCTCTTACAATCATTTTGGGATGCCTGGGAGCAAAAAAGGATAAAAATCAGAGAAATAAAGAACATTGGAAATTTTTCACATAATCTTGAATAACTCCTGAAGTATGGCAGATAGAATCATGGAAGTTGCGTAGTGGTATATCAATACGAGTACGTGCCAAATGATAAGAAAGGTTAGAACGCAACCTGGTGGGAAATTTAGGAACTTTTTATGCTATCTTGAGATCTAAGCAAGATAGACAAAAAATTTCAGCACAACAGGTCGTAGAAAGACATTTAGTTCATGAAAAGCATACTTGGCAGGGAATGATGTACAGGGTGTCCCATAAATTCGTAACTAATTTAAAAGTTCAGAAAAAATTGAAGAAATGGGCATATTTGACTGGGGTTTACGAAAAGGTTGTTCTCATGAAAGCGAATTTTTTTGGTATGTAAAACATTTTAATTCAATTTTTCCGATAGAGGGTGTTTCTCGGAGGCATATCATTGGAAATACGCAAATCAGAGTCCTATAAAAGGCAGGATACGATTAACAGCTCATTTCTGAATTTTTCTGTTACTGGCGCGCTCACATAAGGATCGTTCCGCAACTAGATGCTTTGTCAACCGGAGCAAGCACACATTTTGGTGTCCCGTGTAATTTAGAAGAAGAAATTAAATTAGACGCCCCCCCCCCACTCTGGACTAGTGCCCGAAGTACCTCACCCACCTGGTCTGCCTCCCCCCCCCCCCCCCCCGAGTTGTGGCTCTTTATAAGGTTTTCATTGCGATGTTGACATTGGTGAATAAAACACTGTTGGTGAAGTTGTTTTACCTCAACCACGAATCGCCGGCTGAAGCTTTACAAATACAAATACAACGCCACAAGAGGCAAAATGCCCAACGAGGTGGCTGAGGAAAAGATGCGGAACGTTATGGACACAGAAGAGATTGAAAATAGGTTCAGGTTCAATCACTTCTGTCTGAATTTCGTGCAATGCCCTCTATCGACAAAAAGTTTGAACATTTTTTTCCAAATAAAAAAAATCCTCCTCATGAGAATAACTTTTTTGAAACCGCATTTCAATCAAATACACTAATTAATTCAATTTTTATGAATTTTTAAACTATTTGCAAACTTATGGATCATCCTGTGTATCAGCGTTCTCTAAAGTGGGCAATACCGTCCCCTGAGGGGGTGACAGAATGGTCCGGGGAGGAAGTAGAAGCTATGGGTATAGTACAGGATCCTATGGATTAGCTTGAGTTGGGGGACGATGAGAACAAAAAATTTTGAAGAAGGGGGTGAGGGTACAAGAAGTTTGGGAAACTATGCTGTATATGAAGACATTGAAAAAATTGGTGTACCGAAGTCAGGGTCATCGCTACTCGGTATCATATTAAGCCTTTGCAAGTTGTTGTTTTGGCAAGTGTGGCATTATGTTGTATGTCTGCTCCCCTCTCTGCAGAGAGAGGGGGTCCATGTAAATCAAGTCTTCTGCCAAGAAAAAAAAAATCTTAAAAAACTACAAATCAAATTATTACATACTATATAAGATAATCTCACACCACACAAACTTATGAGGTTAATTTTTTTTGGGATTGTGGCAAAAGCAGGCTCCACTATTCCCAATCAAGCGGGACTTTCATGGCGAGCACTTTGGAGACACAAAAGCAGCGACCCATGGGCTAAATGACATTTTTGACACTATATCTTCGTTGAAAAACTACAAAATGCTTGCAGGTAGTGGTTTGGAAAAATTCATTGCTTTTAGTAGGGTCAAATGCTTTCAAAAAGTTTCGTGAAATTTCTCTGAATACATGAACAAAAATTAAAATTTATTTGGAGAAGCACCATTAAGTGTTTTACGTGAATAAACCGTATTTTCCCTGTTCTTCATTCAAACACATTGAGGTTTGAGAACCCTTTTTTAACATTCAAGCACCAATAATTTCACGGAACACTAAGAAATCTTTCGTGGAGCACAATCTTGGAAACCACTGCACTATACGATACATAATGAAGCCATGGCGGGCCAAATGGGACCCCTAGAGTTATCCGATAGTGTCCGTGATGTCAAATCTATTTGTAAAAATGAAATGAATGTGTTCACAAAAGTTTTTTTCGTGGTTAAACAGCGGTTATATCCCATATTTCACCCTTTCTCTGTGAGGGCCAACGGGCTTGTGTGGCCAAAGTGGAATTAGAGTAAGTTCCAACATAGATAGAGCTCCAAAGTAAAAAGTTGATCCTAATTTTTCGTTTTAAAATTTTCCATATTAATGAAAATTTTGTATGAGAAAGAAATTGAAGAAAAATTGGAAAGCGTGAAACACCACACACACACACACTTAATTCGATTATGACTCACGACCGATTACCAAAGCAGTCAATGGCTCACAAAAGATTGTCACATTATTGAGGTAGCCCACGGGGCTGTTCCAGATCTCTTCTTGAGCATCACGCGACACATTTATTTATATATACATGCACTTTTCAGTAGCCCGCGGCAAATTCACGGGTAACTTAATTGATCCGAGGTGACCACTTACTCATCCGAGGTGACGTGTATTGAAGCGACCACTTGAGTGATCTGGAATTGTGCCGCGGGTAACTTGAGCGATGTGCAACTGCACCATTTGCGGAACTGTATGTTATTCGAAAATATAATCTTGAACTGTAATTTTTTTACTCCTGTCCAAAATTATACAAATACAACGCCACAACAGGCAAAATGCCTAACGAGGTGGCTGGTTAGGAATTCTAAGGGGTATTTTTTTTATCAGTGCAAAACATGTATTACATTTGAACTTCGTTATAACGAGCTTCAAGAGACTGGAGAAATCACTTCGTTATAACGAAATTTCGTTGTAAAGGAATTCCAGGTTTTTGCATTGTTCCTATGTACACTTATCTGAGGGATTAGAAAAGTGTTCGTTAAAACGAGATTTTCGCTGTAGCGGTATTCGTTAAAACGGGATTCTACTGTATATATATATAACTCTAAAAAAACATTACCTGAAATTCAGAGGAGTAAAACTTAATCTCGATGCGTATCTAGATGGATATTGGGGACACTGGTACATGGGTTCTTTTTCCCCCGGATAGGCATACTCTCTTTTATTTCACCTGCACAGACCTGCTATTTCTTACCTCACAGAATTTCGATATCTGTGTGGAATGACAAATAACATGCTGCCTTATCTAATATAGGGATTTTTTTCTACGCAGCAAAAAATTCTGTACACACGGGAGCATTCTCAAACTCTAAAACGTCTATAATTTGTAAACTTTTTCCCGCCATGAAAAAATGCTGCCTTTCTTAGTTATTTTTGCGCATAATAACCATAAACGGGCAAAAATAAAATTTTATCAGCAAAAATATGCCATCTAGAAAATATTGAAAATAACTACAGTATACAACAACGTTCACCAATATGCCATTAAGATGCGTGATTCAAACATCAAAATTTGATTCTAGCCCTCCAGATTTAATTGAACGGTGAAAATACTCCTTCAAATTTTAGGTTTTCTTTTTAATAGAGTTATTTCTGTTTTTCTTTTAAGAAAATGCCCCCCTTTAAACAACACTACTCCTTAAAATTTTAGAGGAGCAAATTTTAGGGAGGAATGAAGTTACCCATCAAAATTATTTTACTGCACAACACTGCAGTACAGTATTACATATGGATTATGGTGTCGCATTTTACTGGTAAAGCATTAATCCTAGAGACATACACCCCATTGGAAAAATTATCCTAATAACGTGTAGAACTGAGATATACGCCATTCATGTTGCAAGGGGTTGTATAGTTATTAAAATGAAAAAATTAACTATTTATACGGACACCCTATCCTCAAAAACCCAATAAGAAAATTGTTGCATTCTCTGTCCTGAGGCCAACAACAACAAATTTCCACATTTCTTAGTGCAATATTTGTAGAGATGCACGTCTTACCAAGTAGTTGTCTCGAGAACGTAAATAAAACATTAAATATTTTGGTGTGTACATCGATAATAATTTAAAATGGAAATTACATGTAAAGCATTTGCATAACAAATTGAGGAACATGTTTTTCAAGTTTTATCATTTTAAAAACCATGTTAGCAGAATACAAATTTTTAAATTAAAAATTTATACTTTTTGTGGTTTCAATCACATTTTATACAGCGTTTGCACTTCAAGGACCAGTAAAATATCTGAAACAACTCGACGGACTACTTGTGTCCCGTAATACGGAAATAAATATAGGAATGCCCCGTAATACGGGACATTCATGTATTTTTGGTTCGGATTTTTTCTATACTTTTGTCCTGTTTCTTCAACGATACTTATTTGAATTTGCGATATTTACTAAACTCTTGAATAAAGAGTGTTTTAATAACTTATAATTTATATTATGATATGGCTATAAATATAAATATAGCTTACATATTCGTCAGGTACAACGGTTTTTTTCGTTCACAGCATTTCAGTTCATTGCGATTTCTACACTAGTCCTTTATTTCCCTTTCAATTCATAAAAGAAATAATAATACGTGTATTCAATAGGTCTATGCTTTCAATTGGCAACTTTTCAGCAATTTCAAAAACAATTAATTATTTCACCGACTTACGTTTTTAGGCATATCCCGTATTTTCCGTATTTCAGATCCCAGTCTCCATACTGTTCTGAATGAAATATCGTCACCTGGTCATTTTAATGTTATTTTTCGTGAAATTTATTGTCGTTTGCGATTTGCGCAACTCTTCATTTTCCCACCCTTCAGCAATTTTAGCAGTATTTATCAAATTTGTCATAAATTGCATATTTTAAATACAGTGAAACCTCGTTGTAACGATACTTGATATAACGATAAATCCCTGTAAAAATTATATCTTTTCAAGTCTTGGTTGGAAGTGTCTATTCTCTAGTATTAAACTGTGGCCTTTCAATATAACGATAATCCCTCCGCAACGATATTTTTTCTTGGTCCACGAGTATTGTTATATAGAGTCCTTGAGTATTGTTATATAGAGGTTTCACTGTATTCCGTATTTGGGATCACTATTTCCTGAATTTTTCTCGATGAGGTATGCTGAACCTTAGTAGGAAGTTATAGTTGTTATTTCAACCCAGATGAATGTTACTAATATCAATTACAACAACTGAATATTATTTTCACTCAGAATCAAATTATCAAGTCAACCTGCGGACCACCTGTGCCACCGTCATGGACCATTTCTGGTCCCCGGTTGAGAAACACTGATTTACAAAAAAAATCATTACAAAAAAACAAAGGGACATCTGATGGTCTTAAAAACTGATTTGAAACTCAGTTCTGTGAATTAAGAGTGGGAAGAAAATAGCCTATCAAACCGTATATAAAGCACGTCAATGACGGTGGATTGCATTTTCAATAACCACTTACATCGATATATTTCTCGTTAAAAACGTTTTCTTATAATATATAACATTCCGAAAATCCCATTAAAATTTTTTTTTCCTCCAGAAATCCTCTCCTGTCACGATAGGACACCTTACTTCATTTTTCACTTCAAAGTACGACTTGATGCGTGAGAGAGAGATTCAACTTTTCTTGAGCGAAAAATCGCGTAAAACCCACCACAAGTACAGACAAGATACGACATCCATAAATAAATAAATAAATTCCCACAAAAAAAATTCCCTTGAAAGAGGATTCCAGCGAATTTATTTTCTTCTTCGAGGAAAAAAACTATTCATACCTACCGTTAAAATATCGGTAAATATCGGCTTTCGAGTCATGGAAGCCATTCATCACCAGCTCTTTAAAAGTTCTTAATAGCGAAAATAAAGAGATAAATGCACGTGTTTTGTCTACCGTACATATTCCTTAACTAATTAACCGATACAAATTTGAGAAGATCGTATACATCCTTTGCCAAGTGTCAATTTAAAACAACTTAAAAAAAAAACCAAAATTTGTGAAGTGTTCACCGGAGACAATAGATGTGAAGAGTATGGCTTTCTTGTGCTAAAAAAATTGTAGAGAGAGAGACTCTCTTGAAAAGTGTCCTTCTACTCCTTTCTTATCCTGATGATTGTTCAGAACTGGAGCCTCATTATTTGTGAAGAGTTGACCAACGTCTGTTCTTCCAAGAAAAAGTTTTCTTTTCAAACGTTTTGCCATAAGAAAGTAAAAAAAAAAATGTCCACCGCACTAACTTCATCTGCCAGGAGTGGTTGGTCGGTCGGTCGGTGGAGGTGATTGTAATGTGATTTTAAAGCTGTTCGTGGCTTCTTTTTTTTTTGAGGTGAGATGAGTCCTCTTCAAGAGAATCCTGCAGCAGCAAATTAGCTTTATCAGTAACAAACTTGAGCTTTGAGGTCTCTCTCTCTTTTCCCCAGATTTTTCTATTTTTCAATACTTTTCATGTACTGGATGGAGAAAAAAATATAAAAGGAATAACGACCAAAGAGATTCCCAAAAATAAAAATTTTTTTTTTTTCATCCATCTTTCTTCGAATATCACAAAAATCCCCTGGAAATCATTGGAATCTTGTATTTTGTAGAAATGATTTTTTTTCCTTCTATTTCTTAGAGATCCGTTTACTGGAGTTACTTTAGATTCCGTATTTTGACACCTTTGGAATGACGAGTACTGTTAGCGTACTTTGATAGTTCCCTTCAAAAAAAAAAAAAGGCTCACCACAAGCTGCAGAAACACCAGTGACGCATTTACAGGAGAGCTCAGCGGGCTAAAGGTCTGCTAATAGGTTCGTACCCTACCGGCGGCAGATATGGCTGAAGTAGGTTTTCTGTGGTTTTGAACGCGTGAATGCGAGCCAATTTTCCCCGTTGAAAAAATCTCACCACAGAGAGCAACAGACCTACAACGATACAAAAATATTTAATCATTATACTTCATTTATAGTTTGAAAAATAGATGGCAGCTCTAAAAATTTTCGCAAAAAAACTAGATACACACTCAGACTGTCAGGTACATGTACACTTCCGGAACAGCTCATTCGGTAGGGAATTGCCCGTGGCCATAGACGGGAGTTATGTTTGATTTGAAAGAAAGGAAAAGTCTGTTGATTGGAAACATACAGATTATCGATATTTTCGTTCAGAAAACTTTTAAGGATCTGTGGACTCAATACATTAACTGCTTTGCTAAGATATCGAAACCGAAATCAGCAGAACAAACGATGACAAGACAATTTGTTTTAATTTTTAAAATACGTTTTTAAATCTTGAGTGTACTTGAAGAGTACCCGGAGCATATACAGTGTTATTAAACAGTTTCCCTTGCCGCATTTAACTGGCGAAATGCTGATCCTAGAGGCATTCTTTCAATTAGAAAAAGTATCCAAATAATGCGTAGAACTCAGATATCTCATTCATGTTGCAAGGGGATATATAGTTATTAAAATTGAAAAAAATTATACAGACACTGTCCTCAAAAACCCAATAAGAAAATTGTTTCCCTATTTCTCCTGGTGCCAAAAAAACACGTTTGTCAAGTACAATATTTGCTGAAAATTTTTATTCCAAAAATCGGAGAAAAGGTGCGAATGAACAGCATAAAGATAAGGGAAAGAAGCATTGTCGTTTAGTTGCTTCTGTTTTTCTGGAATTTCTTTGCTAACCCTACTTCAACGATCTCTCTCGCATATTCGTAAATAATAATTAATATTATCACATTGGCACGCCTGCTGCCACCTATGAAATATTAAAAAAACTAAGCATTTGCCCGCTTGAAAACTCCTGCTGAGCTGAATAAAAATTTCCATTTCGGTGGTACCAGGTAGGGGCGTAAGCAGGATTGATCTTTGGGGGAGGGGTACAACGGGTTTGGGTGGAGCACGATGAAATTCTTCCAGCGAATTCTCGGTTATCAACTTCCAAAAAGCATTTTGAAATCGATTAAGATATGAATGAATGAATGAACGCCAGGGGCTCTGCCACCGGACTTATCCCGTTGCCGAGATCTCTTCCAGCTCAGCTTCTTGGCAGAGTCTGGAACAAAGTGAGTGCACCTAACAGTCTGAGTGTTTTAGCTAGTGTTGTGCCTGATATTTGTGCTGCCATCTATACTTCAAATTGTGAGTGAAGTGTAATGATTGAATATTTGTAACGTTGTATGCCTCTTGCTCTCTGTGGCGAGACTTTTTAACGGGGAGATCGGCTCGCATTCGCGCCTAAGTTGGGAACCACAGAAAACCAACTTCAGCCGACCACACGATTAAGATAGCATATAAATGTATTTATTTCGATATCTTAATCATTTTACTAATACAGGGTGGACAGAAAGTCCGTAGAAACTCTAAAAATGAATAAAAACCGGAAAAAACCGAAATAAATAAAAAACGGTTTGTAGGGTTAGCATCGCTAGGTCACGGGAATTTTTTTAAAGCAGGGAAAAACTCAAAACAGCCGTTTGGTGGCGCTGGCATGAGTGACTTCGATGGAAATATGCAAATGAGTTGGTTATAAGATGTTGCACTCCTCATTCACAACCAGTTCACCGTTGTAAACCGTGTATGTGAACCTGCCGCACTCTGCCGTTGCTGTATTTGTGACTCGCTTACAATGTTATCCCCTGTGGTGGGAGGGGTCATGTGGAACACATATTGCTGTAATAAACGATTAGGAGGCATTCTGTTCGTTATTTGCGTATCTTTTCTCTGACTCGTGTACGTCAGTGCCACCTCTGGGCTGTTTTTTGAGGTTTTTTGCCTGTCAAAAAAATTCCCGTGACGTAGTGATGCGAACCCTGCAAACCGTTTTTTATTTCGGTTATTATTAATTTTTAAAGTTTCTACGGACTTTTTTGCCCACTCTGTACATTAAAAATATTTTTAACTTTTGAACGTCATGGGAGGGGGGACCCGTCGCCCCCGTCCCTCGCGTGTGCCTCTTGTACTAGAGGCCCTTTTTTCCCGAGATTGGGGACACATTATCTTTCCTTGCACAGACCTGTTGTTTCTCTGCTCACAGAATTTCGATATCTGTGTGAAAAGACAAACTAACATGATAATTTATGCAATGCAGGGAATTTTTCTGTGTGCAGCAAAAAGTGTCTCGTTTCATTCTCAGACTCTAATCGTCCACATCTTGAAAACTTATTCACCTTGAAGAAATGTTGTCTTTCTCAGTTACTTTTGTGCATAACCAATAAACGGGTAAAAATAAAATTTTATCAGGAAAAATATGTTTTCTAGGAAATAGACAGACCAGAAAAAAAATACAGTTCACATGCATGTATATACAAGGCGATTCCATATAATTCCTCCTATACACATTTTATTGGTGAACCGTTGTTCCTAAAGGCATACTTTCAGTCATTAAAAGCATTCAAACAACGTGTAGACCTCAGATACGTCATTCACGTTGTCAAAATCAAAATGATCAAAAAATAAGTCTAACCGCCAAGGGAAAAAACTTTGCAAATTTTTACTTATGTTATTTTACAACATCTAAACAACAACTGCTAAAACTTTGAGGCGAGCTTCATGATTCAACTATTATTATTGTGTATAATTTATTTAATAATATCATATAATATTGTTTTTTCAACGTGGTACACTAATCATGAACTGGCCATCAATTTCAATCCAAGCAGTACAACAGTTGTGTTTTTATTTAATAGGTGGCAGCAGAGGATCTAGTGTAAATGAGTTATTAGTTATATGTAGGGTTACCAGAGAGAGAGGTTCGGAAACTGAGAGAAGAGGACGCCTTCTCGCGCACCCTTAGTGAATGTCACTTATTCAAATTTCCACAATAGATGGCGCCACTATTCCGATTAATAAAACCGGCCACAACACAATAGTTTTTCCCAACTCTAAAACAAAACTACTAAAAAAAATAAACAGAAACAGGAAAATTTTGGGAATTTTGACGGTTATTGGCGAATGCGTGTGGGGGGAAAAACGCAAAAACACTCATGTCAATAAAGTTATATTTCGAAGTGGAGAAAAAAAAATTTCCCCAGACAAAAAAGAAAAATAATTCCGGAAACCTGGAAATATGAGAATAAAAGGACGAATTTTCCGAAACTAGGAGGACGCTTGAAATGACATCAAAAAGGAGGACGGTTGGTAACCCTATAGTCATGTAATATACGGGGTGTATAGCTATACCATCAGGCATTGCATTTTGCTGGTAAATCGTTGATGCTAGCGGTATACTTCCAATTAGAAAAAGTATCAAAATAACGTATAGTACTGAGATACGTCATTCTTGTCGCAAGGAGTTGTATAGTTATTAAAATAACTTGTTATACATTCCTCGTGTGCCCGAAAGCCGAATTAGAAAATTGTTGCCCTGTTTTTCCTGATGTCAAAAAAAAAATAAAATTCCACGTTTCTAAGTGCAATATTCACTGAGATATTCGAATTCGTGAAAAGGAGGAAATTTGAGAATGTTTTCTCTTTGATGAGGACACCATTATCTTCTAATCATTATATGTATTGGAAAGGATGAATTAATCAAATCACACACCTAATGAGGACATCGATGTCTATTAATAAGAAAGTAATCTCGATGTTCAATGTTTTCTTTTTCCATGCTATCCGTAAAAACGTGTTTTCGATATTTTTTTCCCCTCCTTCGGGGAGAGTGAATAGAAGAATCGAGTTACGTACATCCATTGCTTTCAAGGATCAAACGTTAAAATACTTTTCTACCAGGATCAAAAACTGTAATGTAAAATAAATCAAGTCAAATAACGTGAAAATTCGTTATTTATTTATTTTCTTGAATTATCATTTTTTTCCTCCCACAACTTAAGATCCCGTCTGAATAGTTTAGGGAGCGGAATATTATTTGCCATCCGTACCTTGAAATTAATCGCGTTTCATTGCGATTCCGTTCGTGAAGTATCATAGAAGAGAGATGTCCGGCGTTACCGCGGATACTCGGAAAAATCCGAGTACTTCGACTCTAAACTGATTGATATTCAATTCGTGGTTTTGATTGGCTGAATTCCATTAGGGAAGATCCGTTATCATCCTTTTCCCTATTGAGCTCTTACTCCTGGATTATATGGTGAATGTGAGAAGAAAAATGTGTCACTCAAGTTTTTCAATTGAAAAATAACGTGTCTATTCTTTGCTCTTCAAATTGTCTTGAATTTGAAATAGTTCGTAATGTGCTTATTATAGAAGGCTGGCACTAAAGAAATAGACACTTTAGACTTTCAATATTACATACGGTCAGTGTCATGGCCCCACAAGGGGTGAGCTGACAAGGCTCCAGCCCTGGGGCCCGGTGTGATTTTAATCATTTTTTTGTTTTTTCACGCTATAAATTCATCATAAAGGGGGCCCGTAAAAGATCCCAGCCTAGGAGCTCTGCTTCAGGATGTGGGGGCCATGGTCAGTATTATCCAAAAATGTAATTTTGAAAAGTAATTTTACTCCTCTCTAAAATTTTAAGGGGTATTTTTGTGAAAAGAGGTTGTTGTTTTTTTTACCAGTGAGAAATAACCCTACTAAAAAGAAATACCTGAAATTCGTAGGAGTAAAATTGAATTTTGATATGTGAATCACGCATCTAAATGTGTATAGGCGAAATATATAAGAATCCTAACAAGGATATGCAAGTTGAAATTTTTGAATTAAATTGCTGTAAATATTGTACAGGTTGTTCCATAAATTACTAAATATTTTAAAATTTTTCAGTATACATTTGAATGCAGTTTGCGGAAAAGTTATTCTCACGAAGGAGAATTTTTTCGGTTTAGAAGAAAATTAATTTCAAATTTTGTCAATAGAGGACGCTGCACCACAGCAAATCGCATAATTCTGAATCTGAACCTTTCTTCGATCTCTTCTGTGTCAGAAACGTTCGCAAAGCTACAGCTGGTGATTCATATAGCTGAGGTTAAAACAACTTCACTAATTGCGGGCTGTCCACCAATGTCAACATCGAAGTGAAAACCTTCTGTAAGCGCCAGTAACAGGAAAATTCAGGAATGAGCTGTTACTCGTACACCCTGCATCGACGATTTCGTTATATCAGAGTTCATTATATTGGGGTCCAGCTGTATTTATGTATTTTGTGCCTGCCCTTTATAATGAATCTAAAAACACCAAATTATCTTTACAGCCATGGAATATCGGCTAAAAAAACTTCCGCCTCTGTCTTGTCACTGGTGACCAATGTGGTCACAAAAAATATAGAAAATGACGGAGAAAATTTGATTACTCTGTTCTATTAGATTATCTATTCACCATATTTCACGTTTATAATTACATACATTATATTCTTAATTATCCCATTTCAGGAGCTTTCCTCATACCTTACGTCATCATGTTGATATTCGGCGGATTACCACTGTTCTACCTCGAACTCGCTTTGGGACAATATTACAGGAGTGGATGCATTACCATTTGGAATAAACTTTGCCCCATCATGAAAGGTAATTTCCTGATGTAATAAAAGTAAAATAATCATTACAAATATGATCACGGACCACTCTTATAAATCGGTCATACTGTCAAACTCGGTAATAACGACCTCGGTTGTAACGACACCTTGGCTATTACGTCAATAATTGGCTTTCCGAACTGACTCTCATGGAGAACAATGTTGCTAATAACGTCGATGGAAACCCAAACGACACATTTTTCGTCTCTTTTGCTTTGGTTTTTATGGCGTTTTTCACCAAGAAATAACAAATCCATTCTATCACTATTTAAGATAAAAAAAAAATATTGTTACATGTGTGACGCTCCGACGTAATCATCGATATGACCCGTTTTCGGACATTCCCGTATTCTCCCGTAATTTCTTTCTTCCCGACTGTCCCATGAAAAAAGCATCAATTCCAAAATTTGCTCAAAATATTAAATGCCTTTACTAGAAAAATATAAGAAACTTATGTTTCTTGAGAGCAACATTGCCAAATACAGGGTTACATAAATTTTGCCGCCATTCTTCTGCCGGCCTACCAATTTTTTCCTGACCACAATTCCTGAAATTTACCACCCTGGGCCCCCCTATAGCCCGCTAAACTTCCCTGGGAATATCCCTCTAGTCTGATTATTTTTCCTTAAAAAAATGTCTTGAAAATGTCAAACTCGGCTGTAACGTCGAAGTTTTTTTTGGAGTCTTAGATGTCGTTATTACCGAGTTTGAAAGTTGTCAAAGGTGTCCCATCCACAACTAGGATCGCCAATTTCCAAGGCGTGTATTTCTTTTGTGGTATCCAAATAAAAAATAGCAATAGCTCTCCACATGAAAGAATATCATTATACAGGGTGATTCTAAATTCATGGGACAAACTTTAAGAGGTGAGGACTTTTAACAAGCGACTTTTATAATTTAGCTTTTTTAATTCTAAATAAGCTTTTATTTAGATCAAATCCGAATTATTTAGCTCCAATCCGAAGTTGCATATGCAAACCTCGAATGGTTTATAGCACATATCGCCGCAAATCCACGATATTTGTGTTAATGAAGTGCTGTTGTGCATTCTCCAAAAAACACCCTCTACCGCTTTTGCTACTGTGATTCGACAGCACATTCCACGACTAAAAATGTTTGTTTAGGAGTCTCATATCACCTTTTAAAGTTTCTCCCATGAATTTAGAATCACCCTGTATTAACTTGATGATAAAGATAAATATTGGACCTTTTTTTTGCCGTAACAAAAAAACAAATACGATCAAATTTTTTTTTTTGTATTCATTTAATGCGTTTAAGAAAAATAAAATGAGTTACCAAAAGAAAAAGAAAATCAAAATGGCTTCCGTAATCAAAGATGGTGATTTCCCGAAATTGTTTTTACTACTGGAATGTGGCGACTTTAAAATCGTATAATCGAAAATTGCATTTGCTTGTTCAAAAGAATTCTCGGATGTTCGTTCGCGGAGCGCATCTGGTCATTTTTATATATTTTTTGTCTTTTTTTTTATTAAACCGAGGAATCCGGTAATTGCGTAATTGAAAATGACGTCCCTTAAATTCTTTTATATTCCGTCGATTTCTTTTAACACTTCCACAAGGAAAAAAATCCAAGCAGTAAATACAAGAATGCAAAATTGAAAAAAAAAATTTTGTATTATTATTTACTTATAAAAATTAATCATTTAAGTTTTTAGTTTTATTTACTTATAGATTATAAATTTATTATTTACTTGTAAAATTCATTTTATAAGTAACTAATCGAGATAATTTCTGTGGTCGAATAATGATTAGTTTTTATAAATAATAATTATGCTACACAATTTTTTGAATAGGTTTTGAGTCCTATGATTATTCAATACGTTTGATTGTTCAATTATCTTTACGGAGATTGCGTATTCTTAGGTTTTTTTTTTAGAATTAGAGTGCGATTTTGTGTCAAAATGTTGATAAAATCAAAAATTATAATCCATGTATAACTTAACTAATTTCTTCTAAAGTTGTTATACAAAAGAAAACTCATATGCTCCATAGTTTATAAGAAATACGAAATTCGAAACTTCTTAAAATTAACTTATACTAAAACTTATGTGAATATTTTCTTTCGGTGACTTTTTGATGATCTGTGTATGATTTGTTGTCCTATTGATGATTTTCCGTGATTTGGAATTGTGCCGCGGGCCGCTAAATGACGCGAAATTGCACCACAAATTATTTAAGTGATCTATAGATGTTCCGCGGATCATTTAAGTGCTCTAGAGCTGTGAAGCGGGTCCTTCAGATGATCTGGAACTGTGGCGCTTGCCGCTAAATGGCATGTAAATGTGCTTTGAGGTCACGGGTCACATGAGATGACTCCGAGGCCACATTTGGCTCGCGGGCCATGGGTTGAGCATGTATGCATTTGTTTTCAGTATTCACTTTAGAGTTTATGTATGGTTTTTTTTTCCAAATTTCGATAAAATCTTTGATGACTTGTTTTGAAACTAATGAAATGTGTAAACCTAAAAAAATTGTTCGCACACAAAATCTTTCCAATGAAGATTTAGTCACGAGTGCATTGGGATCAACAAGAAATTGAATAAGAAAAAGATGTTTTTGATTAAACTTGTATCATAAAAAGCTGCAAATAATTTGAAACTTTTACGAAATAGATTGTTTGCTTTTTGAACCCACGTCCGTTCAACCTCAGAAGATGCCTGAAACAGATGTGGGTGAAACGTCAGGAAGAAAGTGCTTCGCTTAGCCTCCTAGACATATCACGATTTAAGTATACACTAAAACCAACGAGAATAATTTATATTCACATTTATTTACATAGACGCCTAAACCATAGCGTTCGGCATGCTATCTTGTCCAACAGTCAACCACCTATATCCCTCTGGCTCCATGGCCTTTTTGCCCTATCTGATAATTATACATCATTTCACTTTCGACACAGAAAGCGCCTTAGATCATGGCCTAACAGGCCGGAAACCGCTTGTAAGTCAGTGAGTGAATACCGGCCACATGAAAGACTCGGTTAATATTTGTTTGTATTTTTCGTAAAAATAGCACGCTCATTCACGAAGATCTAAAAAATCAGATTTTCATCGCATGCTTTTTGCTTATAACATGCGGAGTTTTCAACAAAATTTTAAGAAATTTATAAAAAAAAACTTGAAATCATGCAAAAGACATATTGTAATGAAAGTTAAAATGAAACAATGCAATATTCGATGAGATATGGCCATTTTAAGGAAATTCATTTTCAAGAGTACGCAGAAAACAATTATTTTATTTTTACATAATTTAGTTGCCAGAGATACTATATAGGGCTACTTATATCAAAACTCCTAATGAATGTCGTGAAAATTCAAAAAGATGTCGGGAATACAGTGAACTGTAATTCAAATTACTTGCTGAAAAAACCAGCTAATATGTTGAGGGATTTTCCACAAATTGACACCTTGATTACTTTCAATAATTTGATTATTTCCTGATGTTTATTAATTTTGACATCATGCATGTGTGTTATGCTCAAGCGCTTTTCTCATATGCATAAGATACGTGTTCTTGCTCATTTGCATAATGCTGAAGATGTCTCAAAATTTTTGTCATAAAATTACGTGTGAAGCATTTTTAGTATTGGTAAGTGCATGGTCGCTCATTTTGGTACGAACAACCCACGTTTCACCTACGAGTTGAATGGTATTTCTATCCCGGATGCAACTGGGCGCACCGATTTGGGAATTCTCATTGACGAGCGGCTTAGATTTCCTTGACCAGCGGTGGTCAAAAAAATCGAATAGAAGGCTCCGTTTTATTCGTAAAAGGTCTCTTCACGTACTCCTAAAGGCATTCTTCCGCTTTTCCGAGGCTCAGTTTGTCCTGGACTGGAGTATGCCAGTTTTGAAGACCATATCTACAGAGGGACATGGACTTGATTGAGGGGACGCAGAGAAGAGCTGCGCGTGCTGTGGATGGTACACAAGGCTTGAGCTATGAAGATAGACTTTATTTCTTGAGTATGGTCATATATTGGAAGAACGCAGGTGTCGGGGGGACACCTGCGTTTGGATCGAAGCGTTTCAAACGCAAAACTTTTCAACGGGGTGGATAGGATGAACCATGAGTTATTAATTCACCGTCAATCAACTGTTTCGACAAGGGGACACCGATATCGTTTAGTAAGGGACAATTCCAGGTTGTGGTGTCGCAGGGAGTTTTTCAAATTCTAACACAATTGACACGTTTAAATACGATAACATAGTGGGATAAATCGAAAAGCTATCCATACTTGGATTTAAGGCAACCATAATCTTTTTTAAGGGCAGCGCGTGTTATATGTATAAATTATGGGTTTTTCTTTAGTGATTATATGCTTTAACATTGGGTTGCGCTGTATTTTGTGGTTATATATACATTTATATTTTTTATGGGCATCTTTTTTCGGTGACCTCGTTGGGTAATTTGTTGCCTATTGTGGTGTTTGTGTTTGCATTGTATTTGTAGGGAAAGAGACACGGCGTTTCTATAGGGAAACTTTTTTCTCAGAGAGGCTTATTTACCGGAAGCTACATTTATTGACGAAAGCAAAGATACGAAATGTCGAATACAAAGAATATGCGCAAGATTCGGGTGTGCGTACGTCCGGGGGTACAAAATATTACCATAACGCAAATATGACAAAAAAAAAGTGGATGGAAAAGCCAACAAACGCGGAGAAAAACTCTTGATATGACCTCGCGATGTTAAACAAGACGTGGCATAATTTGAATTCATGGCTTCATGACATGCAAGCGGGGACTTCCATTCTCCAATGGAGTGCTCTTCAAAAGTTAGGAAGAGTACTTGGAAAATTTACAAAGTTGTGAAAGAGTAGTTGCCCTCTTCCTATAGAAAACGTTTGCATACATTATGTTGAGTTTGCGAATTCAATATTTCACACCTCCAAATCTATCGTAGACACATGAGTGTGGATTTTTTGCGGTGATTATATAGGGTATATGAACTCAATACAAATGATATCCTGTTAGCTTCATATCCTATAAACAGCAGCGAGACCCGGGTTCAAACCCCACCGTCGTCACGGTGGTGGTCGGCTGAAGTTAGTTTTCTGTGGTTCCCAACTTCGAAGAGCAAATGCCAGCCGATCTAATTGTTAAATAGTCTCGCCGCAGAGAGCAACAGGCCTACAACGGTATACAGTATTATTCAATAATTGTGGTATACAGTGTTATATAACGTGTATAATACTGTATTATATACAGTACGGTATACAGTATTATGAGTTACTTACCCCGACCCGGGGGTTCCCCGGAGGGAGCATTTATTTCCTCAATTAAAAAAAAAAAAATTACATGTTAAAAATATATACATTCTACAACACCGGAGCACCATTGGTCCGAGATTAACAATTCACCTTACAAAACTTGGGCAACACCATTAACAACCCGCGAGCAGAATTTGGTGCTCCCGATTACCACTTTTCAATCTATTTGTTTCTCTCGGGAACATTTCACTCTGGGTATACAGTATTATATAATAATTGATGGCAGTACCACCCATAACAAGCATTACACAGAAACAAACTTCACGGAAGGTTCACTATACATATATACACACATTCCAACACGTACCAATTCGTTAGAGGTTCCGCAGAGGAGTATGGACGAAGTGCATGTCTGGTTTAGTAGTAGTAGTAGTAGGGTATCTGGACTAAAGATGTATTGTGTTGCAGAGATACGCTGTGATATGTGGGAGCCCCCACAGTCCACGCAGTTCGTTCACGGCGTTTAATACGCGCTATAGATTTAAATTCAGCTAAACAAAGTTACACTGAACGTCTGGTTGTGGCGTCCTCATGGTAGGTGACAGTTCTCGGAATTGGGGGGGGGGCACTATCACTTGCACAAAATCTGAAAAAAAGTCTTCTCAGAAAAAAAAAAGTATGTGACATTTTACAGAGTGTTACTTTGGTTATTTCCATTCCTCCGGTTATAATGCGGATCAGTGTGAAATTTATAAAAATCGCTTAAGGGTTTAAAACATCGGACAAATAATAACGCGAATTCTAAGCATCTGCGATGACCAATTCCAACGCGGAAAGAATCTGATGATTCTAATTAATTCGCATCCGAATTCATCCAGTTCCGGGAAATGATTAGGAATCAGACAAAGGAAGAAAAAGAATTTAAAAGGAATTTTCTTTCGAAATCATTCGCAGTCGAAACTGTCTCCCGATGCTTCATTAATGGGGCGGGAGTGCCTACCGTATTATAAAACTTGCTACCTCATTCCGAGCACGCGGAGAGGTGAAAAGGTGGTGGTTGCGAAGCAGAGAGATAGATAGAAATTGTTACAGTCCTCTCTCGGCTGACAGGGCAACAAGTTAGCTGCTGCTGGTATCCATGATACGACATTCCTTTCGCAACCCAGGTGTGCCTCTTACTCTGACGTTTTTCACACTCTTCCTTCCTGCCATCCAATCGAGCGGTCTTCGGTAAAACATCGTTGCGTCGATGACAACATTAGATCGCCATCATCACGTAGTAAAAGTCATGGGAATAAGGAATCGAACGAAGAAGTAAAAGCCTCAAGAAGGAGTGGATAAAACAAAGGGATAAAAAACAAGCAAAAATTGATGGGCGAGTTAACAAGTTTTTGCCGGGATGACGGGTTTGAAGCCTTTCACGTTAAAATCTTGTTTGTACGTTATTCTTCTACGTGTAAGGAAAAAAGGAAGTGGCAAAATGCATATCTTATTATTATGCATTTTTTTGTTTTACTTGTATTCAAGTTTTCCGTTACTAACTTTGTTACGGGTTCCTTCTAAGGCTAAACTCAGTGCGTCTCTTTGAAGATTACTGTGTAGTTTTGTGCTTTTTTTTTGTTTCCTCCTCTACACAGGCTGTCCCAAATTGTTTGCGCAGCGGATATTTCTGCAATTGTGTGTAATTTTGAAACGTGCTTTCAATTATAAGTTTTCAAATGACACGTGGTTACTAAGAATCTTAAAATTTGTTTGAGGGTTCGTATGCATAAAAAAAATAAAATAAAGAAATTAACTTTTTATACATTCCCCGTTTGCTAAAGCTTCCAAAATTATTGAAATTTAGTTCTAATTATAAAAAGTCATTTACAAGAAAAAAAAATTTTAAATGTTTAAAGTTTATCGAGATATTAAATACATAAAATCGCACTTTGTTTTGGCAACTTATGTGTTGGCAAGTTTTCATTAGCTCAAAAGCTGCCATTTTTTAGGGACTGTACACGAATAGAATGAACTCATTCATTTTAGTTTGTTATTCGCAGTAAATTTTCACAGAACATTTTTTTACATACGCAGTAAAAGTTCAAGTAACGAGAATCTCGTTATAATGAATGATTTGCAAGTGATTGTCAAACAGCTAATGTAAAAGATACAAAAATATTTTTAGTAAATGACTTCTCGGAACCACATTTGAATTTCATTAATTGGAAGTTTTGGCAAAAAGGGTCTACATCAGTGTTTCCCAAAGTGGGCAATATCGCCCCCCTGGTGGGTGATGGAATGGTCCAAGGGGGCGATAGAATCTACTTATTTAACATAGGATCCTATGGGCTTACTTGAGTTGGGGGGAGATGAGAGGAAAAAATTTCTTAAGAAGGGGTGATGGAACAAAAAGTTTAAGAGACTATGGTGTAAACAAAAAGTTAATAAGTTAATTTTTATATATTTCTTAGGTAAGTGACCTCTCGGAAAATTTAAGACATTGAGTAAGCGCACGTCATTTAAAAACTTTTCATAACTGAAACTACGTTTCGAAAGTCAATAGTTGCAGAGATATCTGTTGTGCAAACATTCACGTGCGAACAATCCCGTATGCACGTAAAGGAGAAAAATTTTGTAAAGGGCGTTCAATAAATGTTATTGCACAACAGCCCCGTCTATAACAATATTGTGAAGTCGCTGTAAAAAATTATTTATGTCAAAAAACTTACCAATATTGAATTTTCGAGGCATAGTATAGGTTCTAGTATAAATCGAAAACAAATATTTTTTTATTAGTGAATATATGTTATGTGGCCTAAATCCGAAGTCTTGGCGTCTTCAGCAAAATAGCCGATCACTTCACAAATTGCCCAGACTTCAACACAAACTTTGAAAACATGGACCACTTGGTGAAGACGCAGACGTCGACCATAGAGACACGTGCGGACATAGACACACGTTGTTGTGTCTACGTGAACCGACATTATTTATGATTGCACGATTTGAAAGCTCGAAATAATCATAAAGCGTTTGTATATTTTATGTTACTAATCATTGCACGAGCCTTTTATTTTCTATGATTTTGATTAATCTGTAGCTTTTTTGGAATTATCCAAGGCTTTGGAAGCATTGCTGCCCATATCTTTTGCAATGTATTCTGTCGATATTTTACAATTATAATTTACCTTACGGTTATAAGAACTTGCGCTCCAAATCCACAATCAGTTCACCGTTGTAAACCGTGTATGCGGACCTGCTGCACTCTGCCGTTGCTGGATTTGTGACTCGCCTGCAATGTGTTATCCCCTGTGGTGGTGGTCATGTGGAACACGTACTGCTGTAATAAACGATTTGGAGGCATTCTGTTCGTTATTCGCGTATCTTTTCTTTGACTCGTGTACGTCAGTGCCACCTATCGGCTGTTGTTTTTTAGTTGTTTTTTTCCCCTGTCTTCGAAAAAATTCCCGTGACCTAGCGATGCTAACCCTGCAAACCGTTTTTCATTTCGGTTATTTTTCCGGTTTTTATGAATTTTTAAAGTTTCTACGGACTTTTTGCCCACCCTGTATGTATATTAAAAAAAACAATTTCGGAATTAATGAAAAAAGATACAGAATCAATGTAAAAAATTCAGAATCAATGGAAATTTGGAAATATAACTAATTCAGAATTAATGGGAAAAACAGTTTCAGAATCAATTCAAGAAAAATAGTTCAGAATTGATCAAAATTCGAGGGAGGACGTAGGTTACTGAATTCACCCTTTGCTTGTAGGGCAAAGACCGACTAGGAGTCATGCCTTTGACCCATGCTATTCAAATTAAGAATGGAAATAATTACATCGTTCAATATAATTACGTAGTAAAACACAAATTCCCAACTGATGTCTCAATTATCAAATGCCATGGAAATTTTTCATTCGCGATGCAATAAGAATAACTATATCATAGAAATATCCATTGTTCATTTGAGTTCCGACGAAGTCTCGCAACCATCAAGGGTTTCCACAGGAATTACAACGTCGTAAACTTCTGACATAGCGTAAATGATCATTATAATTGATATTCATGTATGGATAATTGAATTTCTTTTCCCAATAGGTCGCTGCTTTGTAACTATTCAAATATATGTGAAGATACTTTATGATGAGATCAAACAAGCTCTTAATTGATGATTGATTGTACCGGGAAATTCCTGAAAACCGAGACGATTCCGGGTATATGGAATCAATTGAAGAGAGGTGGGAATTCGATATCGATCAGATACACGCTATTCGGAAAATGCTCTTCTTCTACTGTGTGCATGAGGAAAATTATTATTGTTATCATTCTTCCATGAGAAGTAGGGGAAAAATCATAAAATTTTCATTGTCCGGGGCGATTCCGTGGAGACACGCGTGTCGTTATCATATGGACCATTTTATGTTTTATTGCTTTCCACTCTTTGGCCGCTGCGTGACCAAAAGCGGTAACGAGGGAACCAACATCTCCGCATGTTACATAATGGGTGTCTTCTTCACATGCCACTTATATTATTTATTAGCTTATGGACACAACGGTACATACAGGGTGTTTCAAATTGTTTGTTCATAGGAGGACCAGCTCCGCGTTCGTAGATTTTAGAGGTATGCTTCCAGTTACAAAAAGTTTTGAAATAACATGTGGTTTCTTAGAAAATCGTATTTCTTCTAAGGGATCGTATACATAAAAAAAAACCAACTTTGAATAAAGTCCCCCTGAGCTTACACTTCCAATTAGTGAAATGTAAAAACCTGGTTCTGAAATGTGTCATTTGCTTAAAAAAATCTATATTTTAAATGCAATGTTTATCGAGATATTTGACTTTAAAGTAAATTAAATTTTAAAGGGTAAAAATTCTGTAAAAAAAGTAGCTGTCATTGCGACCGAAAAAGTAAAATAGATTCACCTTTCAATAATAAAGCCTTTCCAGTCAGTTTTTCTTCATGACGAAACCATCATAGCCATTTGCGTTTCTTATGTGACCAGTGGTCAGGCGCGGATCCAAGACAATGTGTTCGAAGGGGCGATTTAGTAGGTTAGTAGGGTCACCCCGTATTTCACGGGACAGACCGATTTTTCCCGTAGTATCCAGTTCCTGGGAGGGGGCGATCACCCCCATCGCCCTCCCCCCCCCCCCCCGAATCTACGCTTGCCAGGGGTTTGAAGTTGGAACGGGCAACGTTTCATAAAATCTGAAAATGGATATTAGCAAGCCAATACAAACTTGCCAATACAGTGATAAGTTGCCAAAACCTAGAGATTTTATATATTTATTATCTCGATAGATTTTCCATATTTTCAAATATTCATTTGAAAATATGGGAAATTTTTGCAAATGACTTATCGGAAAGCCACTTGTACATTCCACTAATTGAAAGTTTTAGCACACGGGGATTATTAAATAGTTTAATTTTTCATTTTTTTAATGTCTACGACCCCTCGAAAAAATTATGACATTTAAAGAAACCGCATGTCATTTGAAAACTTTTGTGATATTGGAAGTATACATATAAAACCAACGGTTTCAGAAGTAGTTTAATTGAACAAATTGAACAAACAGCACAATGGACAAAACAGACAAAAAAGAAATTAAACAAACACTTTTCGACCCAAAGGGATATAAATAACCTTCCATGGGTCGTATTGATACATTACATAAAGAATTTCTGGCAACATACATAGATATATTTTACTACAATTGCTGCAGGCAAATCACACCAAATATATTACTTTAAAATGTAGTCTGATATGTCGAAATACAGATATATTTTCTTACACAACAAAGATATAAACAAATTTTACTCCTTATATCATTTGCAATTTCATTAACTATCGAACGAAACGAACCGCTCCATATCTGCTATTTCCAGTATACGATCTTTTATAGCCTTTTTAAACATATAAAATGATTGCTGTTGTCTAATATTATCATCAAATTCTCTACATATTCTTGGAGCAAGAAAACATATTGATTTTTGAAAATTGTTTTTTAGGTAATGGTATTCGGTATAAATATTGTGATCTCATAGTGCTTCTTTGTATATTCACTCTGGGATACCAATCAGGATTCTTAGATGAATACTAAAACTTTATACAGATAAAGTTGCCGTATATTAAATTGGATTAATGATACTTTATTTTGTGAAGTTCTAAGCACAAACAATTTGTGCAGTTTGTACAACATCCTGTACAGTTACTACCTATTGCATTAATTGTTAGAGCTAGAATTTCTATTACTTTGCATATTTGCATATGTTTTATGCATTTTGAATATTTCGCTATTTTTACGCGATAAAGCATTTTTTCATGATTTACAGTACGACATTCTCCCAGGTCCGTGAAATTGTTCAGCTTGTTTCCTCGGGCAGGGCAGCAGTTGCAAAATTGTTGAAGAACACTGATTCGTACACACAAACACAACCCTTTATCGAATAATTTCTCCGACTGATATAGAAGTTCGTTTCAAATAATTAATGCCCTATACGTACTATTACGTACAATACGTACGTAAAATTTTTAGCAAAAAATTCAGACGAAGTGCAATTGAGAACTAGCAGAGATAAATGTCTAAAGCGCTGGAATCATTGTTTACACATGGAAATAGAAGGGAAAAAATCGATTATCGCTATAATCGTGAGGCACCTAGAAAAGGGAGCGGACTCATCGCTTTCCATCTTTGAACAAAAAACTGATTTGCCGCCGTAAGCGGTGTTTAAAAGAAAATAAGGTATGATACAGCGATTGGCTATAGTAAGGCACCTAGAATATACATCAAGTGGATTTGTCGCCTTTCATCTTCGAGTGGTAAAACTAGTTTTTTCTTCAAAGTGACATCTAATCGTTATGGTTGTGGCAATAATATTGACGTCACACTTTGCACAAATATGGTGGATGAACCAGCCTGAGCGTTTCCAGGATCTCTGGGCTACAGTAATAATAATGACGTACCACTTCGCTTAGAGATAGCGGATAAGTCAGCCTTGGATTAATCTGGCATAAGTCTCATATTAAGTTACCGCACATCTCTCTTTGTTCTTCATCAATGTACCGCACATTCTAAGTACCTATGTCTAGAACACGTCGTCCATGTTCCCACGGAAACCCTTGCCAAGGGCACCAAATTCTTATATATAATACACCGGAGGAATTTATACATGCCATGTTTTTATGGTCATATTCTAGCACGTCTTAGCTTGCAAAAAAAAAAAAGTGTTTTTGTACGTGGATGTAAGTTTCTCTCTTTTTTTTCGCGCGTGTATTTTGACACTCTGTATACATGGTTTTTTTAGCGTGTTCCATGCATCATTATCTATGTATATTTTTGCTTTTTGTGAATGTTGTGTGAGAATAAATAAAATTTTTGCGATACGGCCAAGCCCTCCGGGTCAGTGTGCTTGAATTAATCAAGCGACAGAGCCTGACCATCTTTGGTAAGTATTGGATATCCGCCACGCCGTATGTAAGCCTTGGTGGTTCATTGAAGGTTGTTTTTTTTTGTGGTTTCCAGCTTCGAGGCACGAAAATGCCAGCCGATTTCCCTGTTAAATGGTTTCGCCACAGAGAGCATCATGCCAACAACGGAACAAATTTCCAATCATTACATTTCACTCATAGTTTGAACAATGGATGGCAGCACTAAAAATTCACGCACAACACTAGATGAGCACTCAAACTGTTAGATGCACGTGCGCACTTTCGGCACAACTCATTCTGTTATAAATTTCCCGGGACAATGGACCAGAGTTGTGCTCGGTTTAAAAGAAAGAAACCCCCTAAGATGTGATGATGATGCCGCACCGCTCTCAAAGATGGTGAATGAGTCAGCCTGGATTATCACAAGCAGCTCTAGCAAATTATTGTTCCCTACCCAACTTTCTTTTCCACCGATTTCCTAGGCATCATTTGGGAAGGCAAACCTTTTCTTTGTTCAGAGATGGACGACGAGTCCTCTCCCTTTATAAACACCTTATTTTTTTCCTATTACTGTATCGATGACGTATTTGTAGATTTTAATCAACGCAATGCATTATTTTCAACTAATATTTTACTTCTGCAGGTATCGGTTACGCTATATGTTTCATCGACTTGTACATGGGCATGTACTACAACACGATCATAGCGTGGGCGGTGTACTACCTGTTCGCTTCGTTCAACTCGGAGCTACCTTGGACCAGATGCGACAACCCTTGGAACACTCCGAACTGCATGACCCTGTACGAAAGGAGTCGCAACTCTTCGAATGAGACCAAGAGCCCCGCCGAAGAATATTTCGAGTGAGATGATTATATCATGGATTTTTCTTATCTTTTTATAAAAGCGAGGCGATTAGTATTTAAGTGTAATTTAATTGTTTTTGGTTTCTGCCGATTTCCGAAATGGATATATGATGGAAAGTTAATGGGCTCTTCGCGTAATGAACACGTAAATACAATTCCGACCCAACGTTTGACTGTTCGTTATTGATGTTACAAAATGGATTTACCTTATATCGCTATGTTGTTTTGCTGGTTTTTTTTAACTGATCATGTAAAAATCTGGATATGACAAGAGAATGATGAATGCGGTGATCAACGTAATGATTTTTTCAGGATGTGATTCTTCCAGGGGATTATCTCATCCTACTTTCAATCATAATGAGATATGTCTTGGGAATTAAATATTCATAATATTTTAGTAAGTAATAGTGAAATGAGAAGCAAACAGAAGAAAAACAATGCTAATGAGTAGGGCTAGGATTTCTATGGCATTGCAAAAGGTTTTATGCATATTGCATATTTCGATATTTTTACGCGATAGAGAATTTTTCATGATTTTCAGTAATTTTTGGGTATTTGGGTGTTTTTCCATGATCTTCAGAATTTAAGGAAATATTTTCCATATTATGGAACCTTATTTTGCATATTTCAGCATAACACACAATGGAAGAATTTTTTTTTTCAAGTTCTCTTCCCTAGTTTCATTTCCCACAAATTGGCGATTTTAACAATAATTAGCAATTTTGGCATCGTTATTTGGCAATGATTGGTGATTTTTCGGCGGTATTTGTAATTATTGGCATATTTATTTGTGTACTTTTTCATCACTTTTGACAATGATTGGCGATTTCCGTTTTACAGTATTTTTCTCGAAGAAATATGGTCAGAAATTTTTAAAAACATATCTTTAAGCTTTTTTAGGACCTAAATACATTTTTTATGGAGCATATTCTGTTGATTTTTTGGTCATGAAAATCCTAGCACTACCAGAGCTTGGGGTCGATTAAACAAGGTGTCCTGTAAGTCCTAATTCGGCCAAACTTTCGCCGTATATGTATGGTTCTACTTCAACAATTCTCAAAATGAGTTCCGAAATCACTCTGTACCAGTTTCGACAGTTAAAATACAGTGTGTCACAAAATAAACAAATCTAAATTTTTATACGGTCCCCTTCTTTATTTTCCAATTAGAAAGTTGTGCTCTCTCTCTATTGACACCAACAAAAAAGATCCACTGATATAAGTGCAATGAGTCGGAAAGGTTATAGTAGAAAAAGGAGAAAGAATTTACGAACCGGACAATATAATTTGCGGACCGAAGAAATGAATGAAGGAAATAATTTGGGGACCGGCAAAAACAAATAAATTAGAAAAATAATTTACAGACCGGTAAAAAACAAATAAATATAGGAAAAATAATCTGTTCACCGGCAAACGACATGTAATTAGAAAAAATAATTTGTGGGCAGGCAAAAAATAAAAAATATGATTTATACGCACCCGCAAAAATAAATGGGAAAAATAATTTACTGACCATTAAAAAAATGAATGGGAAATAATATGCGTATTACAAAAAAAAAATCAAATTATTTGGACAAACTATTTGCGGACCTGCAAAAAATAAATAAATGGGACAAATAATTTACCAGCAAAAATGAATGGAAAAATAATTTGTGTGAACAAGCAAAAAAAATGAATAATTAATCGCAGTATAATTAATGGTGAAAATAAATAACAAATAATTTGCAATCTGGTAGAATAATGACAGAAATAATTTACGAACCAGGAAAAATAAATGGGAGAAATAATTTGCAGACCAGCAAAAAAAATAAATAATAATAATATGGAAATAATTTGCGGATCGGAAAAAAATAAATACATAAATGGGAAAAATAATTTAGGGACAGCAAAAATAAATAGAAATAATTTATGTAACGGGAACAAATAAATAGGAGAAATAATTTACGGACCAGCAGAAAATAAATTAATGAAAGAAATAATTTACAGGCCGGCAAAAGATGAATGGGAAAAATGAATTATAGACCGGCAAAAAAAGAGAAATAATTTTCTGTTCAGCGAAAAATGAATACAGTTAAAGTCCGTTATAACGAATGATTTACAAGTAATTGTCAAGTAGCTAATTTTAAAGATACAAAAAATAATCTGTTATAGCGAGTGGAAAACTAGGAAGCATTCGCTATAACGTCAAAAAAATGCAGGTTTTTCCTTATTTCTCTTCAAGAATTGAACACGAGGACTCTTATCATGGTACAGCTCTTGATATAACAATTACTCTGAAGTACTTATTACAAAGAATGAACACGGAAACGTCAATTTTTTTTTACCTCCACTTCCTATGTTTGGGATTCCCCCACTATGCGCCTATGATATGTGACGATTTTATTCGATATTTTTTTTTGTCTCTCCCGGTGATTAAGAGACCACGGGACCACAAAACTTGGTTTAATGTCGTCCAGAATGTGTGGAAAAATCGTGCTAAAAATACTTTCCAATTAGACGGAAAATTTTTGACGAGTTTATGCAGAAATGGAAGTGAAGCAGTGATACGGTAATTGAGAATTTAAATTGTTCGGTTGGTCGAGACTAAGCAGCTCTGATAATACGAAATTCCATGCAAAAATGTCTTAACAGAATCAACTGCTGTAAGACCGAAAAATCAATTTCATGACGAGTTCATTCGTTAAAACAACTGATAACTGGAGTTATCAAAACGAAATGATCTGAAAAACGTTCTAATACAGATAAAGCAACAATTTTCAACTATTTTATATACTGATAAAGCAAACCCCCCCCCCCCGGAAATTCACTTATAGCGAGAAGTCCGTTATAACGACAATTTTCCTCGTGATTGTGAACTGTCGTTATAACGGACTTTTACTGTAAATGGGATAAATAATTTGAGGACAGGCAAAAAAGAAATATAAATAATTTTGGGACCAGAAGAAAATAATATGAGAAAAAATCGCAACTCAGCAAAAAAATGAATGGGAGAAATAATTTGCGGACCGCGCTACAAAAATATGTAGGTAGAAAGAAATAAAATTTACGGAAGGCAAAAATAAGTAAATAGGGTTATTAAAATGTATTATTCCTAGGTACTTCCTTTGATTCAGTATGCTGCTATTCGTGTCTGGGGAGGAGAGACTAAATTTCTCTAAATTATAATATTTCTCTAAATAAAATATTACGTACAATGTTCCATTCAAAAAGAATTCGTTATCAAAATAATTTTCATTTGAATCGCAGCAAATTACATGGGGTTAAAATATTAATGTTTATACAGAGAAATAATCGCTGTAATAATAAACCCTCATGGTTCGAAATGAAAACTGGATCAAACCCGGAGAGCAAACGGGAAATTTCCTATCGCATTCACAAACCTGAAAAAAAACCATTTTCCAAAAGCAGTTCCTTCATCTCGCCTCAGAAACTACAACAACTTAAACTGCAATTTAAAAAAATGATAAAAAATTTGAACTCTTTTAGGAAATCCATTATCAACTGCAAAGCTTCGCGAGCCGTTATTATTGTCATCTTGATGTATTTGAACCGCATTTGATTAAATCAGAAAAAAAAGCATTTTTTAGCAAATCAATAAATGAGAGCAAAGATGGAAAGAAAAACTTGGATGAGTTTGAGAAGGTATCACAAAACCTTCGGTAAGTATGTCTCGTACTCTAACCATTGCTCCAACTGCGGGTGTCAGATTCGCGTACAATTACGTATATCTTTAAGCGTCACCAGCAAAGTTTTCACGGAGTGACGTAATGGTTCATTACTCATTTCGGCCAATCACGATGCGCTAAATTTCTATAATGCAGCTAGGAATGAAGGGCTTGTTTATAAGGACCCCGGCCTTAAGCACAACAGAATCTGACCATGCACGTGCATGTTCGTATATGTGTCGTGTTGTAATTATTTTCTGTGTCTTTATGTATTGTATACGTGTTAATAAAATTTCAGTCGGTTTTAGGAGAAAAAAATGAAACAAAGTTTACAATGAAAAATTTACGGAAGGCAAAAGTAAATGAGGAAAATAATTTGCGGATCGGCAGAAAAAAAAGAGAAATGGTTTGTGGACAGGCAAAAAATAAGTGAATAGTAGAAATGATTTCCAGAGCGGCAAAAATTAATGGTAGAAATAATTTGCTGAACGGCAAAAAATACGTGAAAGGAAGAACTAGTTCGCAGTTCTGCTGACGGCTAAGAACGAAATAAAAAAGCAATATAGAGGCGATATAATATCTATTAAATATAGAATTATGCTGTGTCTTTGAGAATTGGTTGAAATGTCGAACCAGCGGTTGAAAAACACTAATCTAAAACACATCGTTTCGGCAAGTATCAAAGGGTTACGCCATTATAACCCATATTATTTTCCTAGAGCATCAACTCGGATATTAGGGAACGAATCTAGATGGCCGAGTTGCTTATGGAAATGAAATAATTTCCACGTACAAAAATAACACGGTACGATCAATTCCGTAAACAAGGTCTTGGGTTAGAACAAAAAAAAAAAAAAACGAAAAGAAGATTCGGCCATAAGGATATGATTATGATTACGATGGTCGAAGCAGGAAAAAGTGAGCACCTTTATCTTGGGAGGCTGTCGAGAGAAAAGTATGACGAAAGTCAGAGGAATTGTGGTGAAAGCGAGTACATTCACCACCTTCTCTCTCTGTCTATCTCACACACCAACCACACTTTTGGCTTTCCCGTGGTGTCGACGATTCTGGAAAGCTGCAGAAAAGATACCATTTTTCCCAAAGACGACCTCATTAAATCGGTGCTCTGTCTTATAAATGGCTTCACTATCGTTGCCTTCAAGAAGACGCCGTCGCTGCTAACCTTTGATAGGCTGGCTTCTATGCCTGCCTGTGTATTATTCTATGTGTGAAGAAATCTCGACCGAAGAAGAAAAGGGTGCGAAAATTTCTCAAATAAAATGCTCAAGATCGTGCCTTTGCTGATGCTTCTTCTTTCTTATTCCTCCCGTAAGAAATATGGACTTTGCGATAGTGGGCTTCCTAAAAGTTTCCAGAGCCTTTGGGATAAATAGATGAATGGCTGCTGAAAGGGATGGGGTGTAGGACTTGAATAGTAAGATGCTTGAGGATGGGTATAAGGTTATGTGGGCGATGGTTGAAGTCATGCGGTTTTATTTTATTTTTCGTCTTGAAAAGTAGTGAAGAAAGAGTTTAAAAATGGATATCAAGTCCTAATTTATTGTACTATAGACCAGAGGACTCGGAGAGGTTTCAAGGGGCATCCGCGAGCTTGGGTGAGAGAAAACTATTAACTTTATTTTTTTTAATCGTTATATATATACCAAGTATTATTCTGTTAAGGCGTCCGTGACCTTCATTTTAGTGACGAAAAAGATTCCGCGGGATTCATCGTTGATCATCGGGGATCATTGCCATAAAGCAGGGATTTCCAAAGCCTGACCCGCCAATGAAAAAAGTAATTTCAGGATTGGTGACAAATAATTTCAGAATCTGAGACAAATAATTTCTGAATTAGTGGCAGAAATATTTTCGAAGTTACTGAAAGAAAAAATTTCAAAAAATAAAATAAAATACATAATTTTAAAATCAGGTGCAAATAATTTCAGAATTACTATTGGAAATAATTTCAGAATTACTATTGGAAATAATTTCAGAATTACTATTGGAAATAATTTCAGAATTACTATTGGAAATAATTTCAGAATTACTATTGGAAATAATTTCAGAATTACTATTGGAAATAATTTCAGAATTACTATTGGAAATAATTTCAGAATTACTATTGGAAATAATTTCAGAATTACTATTGGAAATAATTTCAGAATTACTATTGGAAATAATTTCAGAATTACTACACTCATGTCCATAAATTAAGAATAATTCAGAATCACACGGAAATCGAAATCTAAAGTAAAAATTTCACCTGTAGAATTATCACACACATCTGCAAGAATCATATGCAAATTTCAGGAAGCCACCAGATGATGCCGATAGTACGTCACAATGACGAGAGTGTAAGGGGGGGGGGGTATATAAGTGGTGGCAAAGAAGTAAAATTGTTCACAAGAGTTCTGTAAGGCGCTCAGTGCCATAAGCGAATAGTTATGACACGGAGGAAGCATGTGGATGATTTTTTACGTGGTAGAATTATCGGCCGCCTGGAATGTGGGCGTACTCAGATGGAAGTATCCGAGGAACTTGGAATTGCCCAAAGTGTCATCTCTAGGCTTTGGCAACGATTCCAAGATAACGGAAATGTCAGTAGACGTTACAGTACAGGTCGCCCTCGAGTTACAACGCCGAATGAAGACCGGTATTTGGCAGTAACTGCCAAAAGAAGCAGACGGAGCACAGCATCCGACCTGTCTCGTCAGCTATCTGCAGCCACGGGTACCACAGTTTCAAGGCAAACCGTGTACAGACGTTTGGGAGATATTGGTCTATATGCTCGCAGGCCTGTCAGACGTGTTCCGCTCACGGCAACTCACAGTCGGCAGCGATTAGCCTGGAGTAGAGAACATGCAATGTGGACATCGTCACAGTGGGCTTGTGTGATGTTTTCCGACGAGTCCAGGTTTAGCTTGCAGTCTCATTCACGTCGGACTTTCATATGGGGAACGCCAGGTACCCGTTACCACCAAGACAACATCATTGAACGACACCGTTACGGTGGTACAGCATTGCTCGTTTGGGGTGGAATTATACTGGGTTCCAGAACAGATCTTCATGTTCAAACCGGAACCATGAAAGCCCAAATTTATCGGGACATCATTCTGGAACAACATGTACGTTTGTTTAGGGGTGCCATGGGCGCAGAATTTGTGTTTATGGATGACAACGCCCGTCCTCACCGAGCAAATATCGTAAACGAATGCCTTGAATCTGAAGATATAATCCGTATGGAATGGCCAGCATTCTCACCTGACTTGAATCCGATAGAGCATGTGTGGGACATGCTTGGCCGACGAGTTTTGCAGCCCATCAACCACCTCCTACACGTGTACCGGAACTTTGGAGAGCATTGCTTGCTGAGTGGAGTGATCTTCCCTAAGATCAGATCGATAATTTGATACTCAGCATGCCTACGCGTTGTACGGACTGTATTTCATCGCATGGGAGACATACAATGTATTAACCATCATACCAACCATGTAATAGTAATTTTTTTAAAGGAGATATTTCTCACAATTGCTCCAGGGAGCAAAAGTCGTAGTTTTTATGAATGGTATCATACGCTTTTGTTCTTTATCTTTTGTTTAATAAATGGGCTTTATGAATAAGTAACGTTTGTTTTGTTTCTGAACCTTTATTTGCCGGAGCTGGCATTATCCTTAATTTATGGACATGAGTGTATTAGAAATAATTTCAGAATCAGAGACAAATAATTTCAACTCAATGACAAATAATTTCAACTCAATGACAAATAATTTCAACTCAATGACAAATAATTTCAACTCAATGACAAATAATTTCACAGAATTAATGACAAATAATTTCACAGAATTAATGACAAATAATTTTAGAATCAATGACGAATAGTTTCAGAATTCCTGTGTGGAAGAAAGGATTTCAGAATTATAGTAGCAAAAATGTTATCAGAATTACTGAAAGAAAAAATTTCAAAGTTAGCGAAAGAATTAATTTCAAAATCAATTAAATAAATAATTTCAAAATCAATTAAATAAATAATTTCAAAATCAATTAAATAAATAATTTCAAAATCAATTAAATAAATAATTTCAAAATCAATTAAATAAATAATTTCAAAATCAATTAAATAAATAATTTCAAAATCAATTAAATAAATAATTTCAAAATCAATTAAATAAATAATTTCAAAATCAATTAAATAAATAATTTCAGAATCAGAGACAAATAATTCCAGAATTACTAGAAGAAAGAATTTCAGAAATAGTGAAGGAAAAAATTTCAAAATTGATGAAATAAAAAATTTCAGAATTAGCGACAAATACTTTCAGAATCTCTGTGAAAGAAATGATGTCGAAATAAATAAGAATCTCCAATTATTTGGGGCCCTTGTTTTTACTCGGGACCGTGTTCTCCGATCCGTTGAGACACCACTGTACATGTCCTTGTGGATTCTATCTCACAATTCTAAATGTAAGATAGATGCCTCGGACTACCACACTAGTCTAAATGGCGTGGTGGGAAGTTTGAATTCGGCCACGCAATATCTGAGAATTTGAGGACCACTGGCATAAAGGGTCTTAGGAATACAAAAATGTTAAGAAACTTTATACTAAATTAATAGGTATTGTCACAAATTCAGATTTCATTCTTCCGCTGTTTCTATAAGATCCTTCTTGTTATTATAAACGCGCGAGTTTTATTTGTATTTGTATGTCTCTAGGCGCAGCGTCTTGGAAATGCACAAATCGGACGGAATAGAGAGGATTGGACAAGCGAAATTATCACTCGCTCTTTGTTTGTTGGCCGTTTTCATTCTAGTCTACTTCGCTCTATGGAAAGGTGTCAAAAGTTCTGGAAAGGTAAGCTATATCACACTCGTGCGGTGTATATGTTACTGCAAAAGCCCTAAATTGGCCAGTTCGCGAATCGGCCAATTTCATTTTAAACTGACACGGTCAATATCTAAGTTTCAGGCTTTGGCCAGCCAGTTCAAGAAGTGGGTGAAGATCACTAGCCAAAGTCCAATAACAGAAGACATGATTCGAGGTTATCGCCAAGTTGGCGCGTTTTCTCGTGATAATTATGTCCACGTCGGCTATGGCAACCCACCATACCGTAATCACGATGCGTTAATCATTTTTTCTTTAAAATTTGACAGAGAGACACACACTCTTTATACATATCTATATTATTATTTTTATATTTTTTTCTTCCCCACCCTCGCCACAAGGAGCTCTAATCCAATACAGATACTATATATATCCATGTATCACACGTTGGCGATGAAAAAAAATAGATTTGGCTCCTACAGAGCCGTCTTACATCAGCACATCGAACTTTGACCAGGCCACTTAGCAAACTGGCCGGCAAAAGAACGAATCATTTCTGGAAATCGAACTTCCGCCACTTCGCGAATTCGCCGCACGGGCTTTGGCAGTAACATATACACTGCTACTACTACTCAACCGTACATGCACCTTGTACACATTCCTCTACGGAAGTTCTGAGGAATTGGTACATAACGTAATGTGCTTGTACGAGTTGTGAACCTAATGTGAAGTTTGTTTCTGTTTAATGCCTATTATTAGTTTTCTAACTACTATTATGAGTAGTGCCGCCACCTGCCATCAATTTTTCTAACTATGAGGGAAGTTTAACATATACACTACCGTAACCTATTTTATTGCACTCAGTATGCAAGCCTCAGAAGGAAGAGTTGTGATCTGAGGTTGTTCCTGTTGTTCTGGACTAGGATCAGCAATAAAAAGAAGTCTGATGAGTATTTTAGCATTGCTCGATGACCTCCTTACTCATCAATGAATACACAGGATAGGCGAGAAGTCCTGGACACATTTTGAAAAACAAGTCAACCATTCGACGTAACAAAGATGAGGTTTTGCATCAACCCTTTGAGACCCTGCATGCACAAATGTGGTGGTTGCTTTCTCTCACTGTAGAATTTTTTTTTTGTCTCAGAGAATTTAGCCCTGGCTTAAAGAGATTGTTATAAAAGAGTTAGAAATATGGTGAATATAAATTTTGTGGTTCTTTCATCAGAGGTCAGCACTTAAATGTGAACTTCCAGGTGGTTTTTAAGATGACTCCAGGAGGAAGTGCCTCCGGAAAAAGTGTGATTTATTAAAATTTAGCAATAAAATTCTGGAAAAAAATTATGCTTGAAGACGATTACACCCTGCATTATCTTGTCTGGAAAAAATTTAAATGAAGTTAATTATATATATACAGTCAAACCTCGTTAATGAGTCACTCTTGGGAGAGCAAAAATATGACTTGATAAGCGGAGTGACTCGTTAAACGGAGTAAGCCATAGCTGTGCCAATTCCTGGTTGAGGATAATTGATACTTCCAAAAAGTGATCCGGTAAGCGGAGTGACGTGTTAACCGGGTGACGCACGAACGAGGTTTGACTGTGTATGTATATATTTGTTTAAAAAAATTGAAAATGTTTGAAAAAATAAAGATTTGATGACATTTTATGTTTTTAATGCATTTTTTGAGTATCCCCCAAATGCAAAAACATTTTGAAAATTCCAAAAAAATTAATGCTCGTTGTCTGAAAGAGTTAAAATGCTTATCATGGCCTAGGGTTTTTTTGGTTCTGTTTTTCATAAATTAAAATAAAAAGTTCAAATATCCCTCACAGATGGTGCTGTAAAAAAAAACTCGACATAACATAAAATGCACAGAGACGGTGCATAAGTAATGTTTATGATAATTTGCGCGTGTGTTGCATAAAACTACCATATTTCAACAGGAGCACCCGTCTTAGATGTAGCCCAAGCTAAAAGGGCGCTCGTATTGAACTGTGATGGTTTTATGCAATACAAATTGTCACAAACATTAATTAAACACTTTTTTGTTGTACTTTATGTGTGTTACGTCAAGTTTTTTTGTTCTACAGTGCCATCTGGGAGTGAAATTCGAACTTTTTATTAATTTATCAGAAAATAAAAAAATCCAGGCCATCATAAGAATTCTAGTACAAACCGCACTTTTTTATGTGAATCGGGTGATTTGTTATTAATTTTCAAAATGTGTCCAGCAATTCTCGTCTACCCTGTATTTTCTTCTATGAAGATGATGACTTGTTCCATAATGACGATGTCATAACGCAACATTTGCACAAATAAATGACGCGATTTTAAAAAAATTTATATTTCAATACTATTACACATAAATAATATACTGTAGTAACCTGTGATTCATAGAAATAAAGAAAACCATTCAAAGTTTTCTTTTCAACATCGTCCCAATAGATGGCAGCACTTCCGTTTGAAATAAAAGATGATGGCAATGAGAGAAAAAAGAGGTTTTGTATTAGAATATGCAAGGGGTGTTTCCGCCCCTTGCATAATTAATGCAATGAGAAGTTTCAGAAATAATGTAATGAATAGTTTCAGAATTAATGTTATAAATAATTTCAGATTAAATGTAATAAATAACTTCAGAATTAATGAAAATCTTCAATAATTTTAGAGTTTGATTTGAAGGTCCCGTACACACAGAATATCGTATCGTTGTATTGAAGTTTATTTCATTGTATTGGAATTTAGAGTGCTATATTATTATTATTATTATCATTTTGAATGATCTTTCAGGTGGTTTGGTTTACTGCCACGATGCCGTATGTCGTTTTGTTTATCCTGTTATGCCGTGGGGTGACGCTCGAGGGATCCCTGGAGGGAATTAAGTATTACCTGTCGCCTCAATGGGAGAAACTCACCGAAAGCGACGTAAGTGAATTACCGTACCATCATCATCCCCTCTTATTATTCTTTTCTGGATAAAGGTTTGATTATAAATACAATAAACTCGGTTATAATTACATCGTACGTTCCGCGAAATTTTGTCGTTATAACGGAAGTGTCGTTGCAACCGAGTTTGACGTTTTCACGAAATTTTTTGGTGAAAAATATTATCAGAAGCAATTAAATATGCTACATTAAAGTTTTGTTTCAGTATGATTAAGATATGTGACCATATTTTTGATTTAGAAAAATACGAAAAATCGGGGTTATAAATACATACGAGAGAGATATCGCCGATTCTCGCCAAAAATATTATCAATTTCATAGATTACAGCAGGGTCCCAATGTGTGAAGATATTATTTGTTATTTACGTACCAGAAATTCTTAAACTTGAACATGAGCACGAATGCACACGCTTGAAGGCTATGGTCTTTGCATTTGTTTACAAGAGATGGCGCTACTACACCAACAATGAACAACAATTGTCTTCCAACCAAAACAGAATCACACTTCCGCTGCTTTTCAATGGAGCGTATTTATTAATTATGAAGCACCGAGTGCTGTTTCACTCATTTTGGTTGTTTCTTAATTGAAGGAGTGAGATATTGCCTGAGATTCTGCAATAAACTACCCCAGGGCTATCTTATCGCATAGATCAGCTAAGCACGGCCCGGAAGGCCTTCTCTGGTGCATGGGGGCACTCCACAATAATGGGATGAGGTGCTATGATAAATAGCAAGTGCCGCTTGGGCAAATGTCGCATTTTCCTACGAAAAAATTCGAGCAATTGACAAGGGCCATATAATTTTAGGGCCCCTCCGATGAGGGCTTGCCTGAGGCCTCTACGGAGGCGGATTTATAGTACTGTCACTTCTAGGCTATACAAATTTTGCCGTCCTTCACCCAATTCAATCCTAGTTTTCTTGACTACTCATTCCTCCAAATTACCCGCCCTGGACTATAGCCCGCTCAGTGCCCTCAGTGTAACTCTTTAGATTAGTCATTCTGTTGGTCTGTATTTTTTATCCCGACAATAATCTCGTTAAAATTCTAAACAAAGAACGGCTTTGCGAGTATCGGTGACAAGAATTTTTTTCTTCTTTGAAAGCTCTCCGGGTTCCGTGATTTCCGTGACGTTTGATCATGCGGGACCCCAAAATAGCTGTCTCGGAACCCTGGAAACCCATGACATGTGCTGAATGAGCTAGCGAAAATTCAAATGAGAAGAGGACGTCTTAACCCAAGGGAACAAAGTGCCCCTACGGAGGGCCCCGCGATAACATTTAATTGCAATTAACATCAACTGTGACAGGATTGTGGTGCACCCCGATGTCCAAGATGTCCCTGCGCATAGAGTAGGTGTTTCTCACTAATTTCCTGCACATTCAATGAGCTGCTCGGATTAATAGGGTTCTATTATGGGTATTCTTTGTCCAGTAGTTCAACGCACAAGCATACTTTTATCAGCTTGAATAACCTTTGATGCTTTTCTTATGAAAAGGTAGTTTTATTTTATACATTAGAGCAGAAGTTCCCAATTGGGGTTCCTGAATCCCAGGGGTCGATGGCTTCTTTACTGGCAGCCCACGACCCAAATCAGTAGAATTATTAAAAAACTGAGACTTTGTTTAAAATAAAATGAAATAAATTATGTGCTTAGAAAGTGGCAGGCACCAAGATTTCCAGAGGTAGGTACACGACTAAAAGTATTAGACTATTAAAGGCGAGTTGTGTTGAAAATGACGGCAGTGATATATATAATTATCTCTATCATTAATAAATTCATTAAATTCATTAACCTAATCTCGTTGCGTAACAGGTATGGATAGACGCCGCAACGCAAATATTCTTCTCTCTCGGACCTGGGTTCGGAACGCTCTTGGCTCTATCCAGTTACAACAAGTTCCATAACAACTGCTTCAGGTAGTGAACGTTTTTCTTCTCATTTTCATAATGCCTCATATATGTACTGTACGCATAGCATTAATACAGAATGCTTATATGAAGGTACAGAGTGCTGATAGTTTTCGTTATCTGACTTAACTCGTTGACGTTTTTCTTCAATCATCAACAGGGATGCCATTTTCACGAGCACTGTCAACTGCTTGACGAGTTTTTTGGCGGGTTTCGTTATTTTCTCAGTTCTAGGATACATGGCTCACATGCTTAAGAAGGATATCAGCAACGTGGCCACGGATGGTAAGATCACATTCAAATATAATCATACATATTCTATCTTTCCAAATACAGTCAAACTCCGTTGCAGCATCCCTCGATTTAGCGCCGACCCCGCTTAGTCCCAAAATTTTGCAGTGAACAAATCTTCCATGTATAGGGATTACACAAATTAATTTGAGATTCGATACAATGCCAAACTCATTATAGCGCCAGCAATCTGCGAGACAAATTGCGGCGATACATCGAGGTTAGACTGTAATTACAGTTTAACCCCACAATTTAACGCCACCATTTATTTCGCCGAATTCCAACGCTATAACGAATTCGGCGTTATATCGAATCACGGCTTAACACGTGCAACGGCTAGAAATGGAATATTTGTTTATTGAAAATTTCGGGTTTGGCGTGACGTCGGAGGGGGGGGGGTGCTATAATGGGGTTCCACTGTATATATCGAGGAAGGCTGATAAATTTTCTATTTGCAGGTCAAGGACTGGTTTTCATAGTTTATCCCGAGGCCATCGCTACAATGAAAGGATCCGTGTTCTGGTCTATTTTGTTTTTCCTTATGTTAATTACCCTCGGCTTGGACAGCACGGTAAGTAATTCCAATTTTTCAATTTTTCAATGATGGCAAAATATAATAATAATTTCATTTTTTAAGTTTCGACAACATTTTTCTTTCCCCAGTAAATATTTATTGTTTCTCACAGATACGGCTCTAGAAAAACTGACCTTTCAGGAGAATTTTGTTGACGTTATATGCGAATACAAATACTAGAACAGGCGTATTGCCCAACGAGGTGACTATAAAAAGATGCCCATAAAAAATATGGATGTCAAATATAACTAAAATACAGCAAATTAATGTAAAAGCATATATCTCGATAAAAACTAATAATTAACACTTAACACTGGCCATAAAAAATGATTATGGCTGTCTTACAGCGTCATGTGATTGATCAGCTTGTTACAGTTTCATGTTTTTCAACTCGTTATAACCGTTTTTTTTTTCTTTTGTATCTTTAACATTAGCAATTTGGCAATCACTCGCAAATTATTCGTTATAGCGAGATTTTCGTTAACAGCCGTACTCGTTATATCGGACTTTCACAGTATATTATTTAAGTTACTGATATTATTTATTCAGAAATTATTTTTTTATTAAAATAAATTTACATTACTTCTGAAATGGGTTTTTTCCATTAATTATCAATTTTTTTTCAAGTTCCGAAATTTTATTTTTCTATTAAATATGGATTTCCATCAATTCCGAAAGTATTTTTCCATTTAATATGAATCTTTATTTTAATTCTGAATTTATTTTTATCTGAACTTATTTTTCATTGGTTATGAATTTTTATGAATTAAGAAATACTTTTTTCCTCTAAATCTGAAATTTTTATTTTTCCAATAATTATGAAATAATTTCTCACGTTAATTCTTTAAGGCTTTGAATGTTTTCAACAAAAAATTAATTCTTTCAAAAGTTCTTAAAAAGTTATAAAAATTATTTAGTTCAATAATAGCGTTGGAAGTAATTACTCTGATATTACAATATTTCTCTCATTAATTCCGAAATTATTTCTCTCATTAATTCTGAAACATTTTTTGTAAGTTATTCTTGAAATTATTCTTTCACGCTAATTCTGCAATAAATTTTTTTTTCATTGAGGTTTTTTTCCCCTTCAGCATTCTTCCACCAAGTCTAGAATACATTTTTTTCATTGATTTTATTTGTTCAGCAACATATCTATTCTGTAACTATGTAAATATTTTCTTCGGTGAGCCACTGCAAAATGTTTCGAAGTCCGAGAACCACATGTGGAACGCGGGCAACATGTGTTGGGGACCCCTGGGTGAAGGAAATAAATTCCATGCGAAGTCCCCGAGCTTTCGGATCCTTCCACGTATATTCTTCAAAAATAAAATGAACGTATGCAGTCAATTTTTTCGTGTTTTCTAGACTTTTAGCCTTTCCATCGTATACATTACCGGCAACAAGGTTGCTAAATAAAGCTCGACACAAAATGCCACCCGTTCACTAAAGTCAATAAAGGAAGAGACGAAAAACAAGGAAAAAAAAAACAAAAATTAAAGCTTGTTTTTGCATTTGTCCCCGTCTAGTTCGCACGATTCCAATAAATTAACGTAACATGTCTCTAAATTTTTCTCGCCCAGGAATTAACATCAAAGATAACATTGGCGTTCAATATGAGATGGGGGATTTTATTTTTTCTCCTCGTCATCTATGGCTGTGTAATAATTCGATTAACACACACGGCTCCAATATATTTCGCACCAAACTAACGTAGGTTAGTATCGAAACAAAAAAAAACCACTCTCGGAATTTCGTTCGAAGAGAAAGAATTTCGAGTGTATAAAGAAGCAGAAACTTGGAATAAGTTTCCGTGGAGTGTTATTACGCCGAATACATAATATCTCGGACGAAAGTCAACGTTGGAAGAGCAATAACGAAAGAATGCGCCTCTCAACTTTTCGAGTTTGGCTCGGAAAAAAAAAGTGTATCGATATAATAATATAAAAAGCGCAAAATATGCGCATTTTCGATCATAATTTTAGGAACGTTATTCTGAATGGAATGACTGGACTCGAAATTTCTTATTGCGGATCCCTATTGGAATCTGATACCGAGCGCGGATCCAGAAGGTAAGTGCCGTTTTAACTCATGGGGCCCCACAAGGACATGGCCCGGAGGTCTCAAGTGCAGAGAAGACTCGTGAAAATCATCTTGAATTCACTCCATTCGTGGTTGGAGATATCTGCCTCGGCTTCATTCGCAGCCGGACATGCCTGCCTACGTTCCATTCGTAGCTGAATATGTCTACCTCCACTCCATTCAAAGCTGAAGATGACTGCCACCACTCCATTACAAGCTTAAAATGTCTGCCTCGACGTCATTCGCAGCTGGAGATGCCTGCCTTGGCTTCATTTAAAGCTGGAGATGCCTGCCTTGGCTTCATTTAAAGCTGGAGATGCCTGCTTCCGCTACATTCGCGGCTGAAAATGCCTGCCTCGGCTTCATTTAAAACTCAAGATGCCTGCTTCTCGGCTTCATACGCAGCTGAAGATGACTGGCACCACTCCATTAAAAACTCAAAATATTTTCCTCGTCGTCATTCGCACCTGGAGATGCCAGCCTATGCTCCATTCGTAGCTGAATAAGTCGACCATCCATCCGTAGCTGGAGATGACTGCCTCCGCTCCATTAGAAGCTCAAGATGTCTGCCTCGATTTCATTTGTAGCTGGAAATGCCTGCCTCGACTTAATTTGCAGCTAGAGATGCCTGCCTTCGGCCAGCGCCGTCTTAACGCATGGGCCCACTCGGGCACGGCCCGGGGACCTCAAGAGGAGAGGGGGCCTCACAAAAATGAGAAATGGTTGAAATTTTCGAGAATTTTCCAGATAGGGCCTCAAAAACGTCACTTGGCCCGAGGGTCCACGATGCTCTTAAAATGGCCCTGCCTTCGGCTTCATTTAAAGCTTAAGTGAGCAAGTATGTGAGTTACCAAAACAGTGACCTAGAGGATGTGAAACTTAGAGGGGACGGAAAGACAGTGACACAGACATATTTACGGAAATGGAGGCGGAATGAAAAGCAAAAATTTGTGAAAATTCTTGAAGAGCGAATTTTAAACCCGCTTTTTCCGTTTCCCATGTAAACGGGGCTCATTCTTTTTGCCCTGCGGGTATGATGCTACGGCAGCATTTGCAACCTTTTTTTTGGATAAATATTCAAAAATTTGTTCCGTAGAACATCGTCATTACCATCAAGGGTTCCGCTGAACAGCCTTATAACCGCCAAGGGTTCCGCGAGCAACTCTACGTTGTGTGTGTGGAAACCCTGCTGTACTGCAATGTGTATGACTCACAGATGAACTGTTTGTTCAAGTTGACTGATAAAGCGTTTGAGGTCTCTTACTGTGTTGATCCGAGTGAGCCCCCGCTCTGTCTCCTTAAGAGACGTGAGCAGTTCGTCCGGATGGACGTGAGCCACAGCCGCAGTGAAGGAAGAACTCTTATTACTGTAAAGAATGACCCCGCCCTCCCCTACACAAAAAGTAGATTGTGGTGCCATCTTTGAGTCAAAATTGCAACTAATCGTGCTAACTGGTGTATTTCATTATAGGAATGCCCCTCAAACGTGTTTCATCTATCATTTGTTCAAAGTTTTGCCATTTGAAAGTTTGGGAGTCCTTTCTGAAACACCGTATAAGATCTTTTACTTCGCGTACATATTAGGCTGTCTTGAGAGTTCTGAACGTTTTTGGTAGACGCATATTTCAGCTGCTGCTGCGCCTTTATATTATTCTAAGAAAAGGTTTCATTGCCTTTATTTTGTTGGCATAAGGAACTTGCGAAATAACAAAGCCCCTTGTAGGTGACCATTTCGTTTCCTAGCCAGCTAAATTTTACCAGGAAGAGGTTTTGAAAGTGCTCAAAATCAGGGCTGCCTTTATCAGACGCAGGACCAAGTGCGAAAAAAATTTCGTGGCGCTCCTTATCTCCGATTTCATGTGTCTTGTGGGTGGGGGGCGAATCTGCACCCACGGATTCATGCATTTTCACAGAATATTCAGGAATGCTGAAAAAATATTTAAAAAATGTAGAAAATATCCACTCAAAGAAATTAGACACAATTAAACGCTTAAATTAACGCAAAAAATAATGAAAATTTAGAACAAAAAAAACTTTAAACTGATAAAAGAAAATATTTCAAAACTAATAGAAATTAGGGCATAATGATCTGCGAACGAATGATAATTAATCAAAATTGATGAATCAAAAATGAGAAATAATGCTAGCATCCACCAATGAAAATTCACGATTAGTCAAAGAAAAAATGCCAGAACTGGTGAAAATTCAAAATTAAATGGCAGAAAAAACTTCAGAATCGATAGAAATTCAGAATTAATGAGAGAAGTAATTCCAAAATTTCGATTGAAATTAAAAATTTATGAAAGAAATATTTCTAGAACTGATGAAAAAAAGTAATTTTCCAGAAATATGATAAAAATCGCAGAATGAAATCAGTTGAAGCTGAGAGAAACCTCATTTTCTATTTAAAAAAATTATTTTTTTATGTATTTATATTTTTACACTTCTACTTCCGTGAGTGCAAGGCCCTCGAAAGCCCCCCCCCCCCACCCCAAATCGCGGGACCCGGTGCGACCGCACCTGTCACTCAACCCTAAGGGTGACTCTGCCCAAAATAATAAAGTTGTCATTAAAAAAATTACGCAATACTTGAGGCATTGAACTCTGAAGGATTGAATTCAATTCCTTCCGTCAAAAACTCACTCAAAAAAAAACGCTCGGAACGTTCGAGATGACCCAATGATACGAGTATGTACAGCCAAATGATTTAGACACAACGTCTTGCTGTGAGATAGACATTTATAACATCTATTTAGAACTGAGTTCCTCCGTCTGGGAGATGTATATTATTTTCTATAGAGGAGAGCGAGAGAGACAGCCGTTGTTTAAGCATGTGGTTGATCCGTTGAACTAACAAACGTTCCTTAAATCAGCTAATATAAGGAGAGGAAAAAGAGCACAAATAAACTAAATATTAAGACTGAAATATTTTTCAGTCTATGATTCTAGGGGATTTATTTCTGCTGTCGCCTTGACATCTCTGGGGGAAAAGAAATAATTAAAGATGCTCTTGAGAGCATAAGTGAGCAAAAGAATGTTTGAACCTCTTTTTTTTTTCAAAGTTTGAAGTGAACTGTTTCTAAAAGTTTGTGTCCTATTTGGAGTTTAGACATTTTCCCGAATTTCTAGAAAAATACTGGGGAATTGTTCTGAAATTTCAGTCATATACTGTATATACCTCATATTGGTACTCATCATTTCCAGGGAAAATTTAGTCACAAGTGCATTGAGGGGACCGACAAGAAATTAAATAACAGAAAAATGTTTTTCATCAGCCCTGTATCAGAAAAAGCTGCAAATAACTTGCCACTTTAAAAATATATATATTGTAATAGCTTTGTGCAATACTTGTGTGCATTTTCGTGAGAATAGCCCGTATATACACACGAAAATATAAATGTTTTTTATAAAAATTCCAATTTCCATCACATGATTTTTGCTTATAACATATCGAGTTTCCAATAGATTTTTACAAAATTTACAGAAAACATGATGCTATACATGAGACATACTGTATAGAAAGTTAAAATGTGACAAATCATTATTTAATGAGACATGAGAGTATTTTGTAGCAATTATTATTTATTGCGCATGCTCAAAAAATATCAATTTTATTTTTCATAATTTGATTGCCAGATATATTGTGCACCACCCGAGTGACGTGGTTGTAAGATGGTTGTCCACCACCTTGAAGGTTGCTGTCAGGGTCTCAAGTTCAAACACGAGGGAGGTTATAGATAAGAAATTTCCCTTAACGAGCTTCAGATGACTACCGATAGACAACGCCTTCATTTCCAACCCGTCTCATTAATGGCAGTAAATTGCACTATAGTGATATGGCCAGAGTTAGTGCAGTAGATATATAGTACAGCTTATATGAAAATTCCGGCAGAATGTCATGAAAGTTCAGAAAGATTTGGGTGATACAGTGAGTTCATTTCGGAACTTGCTGAAAGTAACTGAATAGTAAGGGATTTTCCACAGAAATGATATACGATTATTTGCTGTCATTTCATTTTTGACTTCAGTTTGTTTATTTTGACATCATACATCATCATTTACAGACGTCACAAGTGGAGTTCCTCAGGGAAGTGTCCTTGGCCCCATACTTTTTTCACTTTTTATCGACAAACTCGATCAGGGTATCGATGGAATTACTAGCAAATTCGCAGATGATGTGAAGCTAATGGGGGTAATCGGAAATGAAAGCGATAGGGAGTTGCTCCAGACCAACTTAAACAAGATTGCAGCATGGGCAAATGAATGGAGCATGACGTTTAGCGTAGATAAGTGCATGGTCGCTCATTTTGGTTCGAACAACCCACGGTTCTCTTACGAGTTGAATGGTGTCACTATCCCGGATGCAACTAGAGTCACCGATTTGGGAATTCTCATTGACGAGCGACTTAAGTTTTCTGAACATTGTTCAGCGGTTGTCAAAAAAGCGAATAGAATGCTTGGTCTCATTTTCAAAAAGGTCTCTTCGCGTTCTCCTAAAGTCATTCTTCCGCTTTTTCGAGGCTTAGTTCGTCCTGGAATGGAGTATGCTGTAAGGTTTTGGAGACCATACCTACAGAGGGACATAGACTTGGTTGAAGGGGTGCAGAGAAGAGCTACGCGTGTCCTTATTGGCACACAGGGCTTGAGTTATGAAGAAAGACTTCATTTTTTGAATATGTTTACATTGGATGAACGCAGGTGTCGAGGAGATATGATCGAAGTGTTCAAAATTTTCAATGGGATGGATAGGATGGACCATGAACTTTTAGTACACCGCCAATCGACTGCTTTTACAAGGGGACACCAGTATCGATTGGTGAGGGACAATGCAAGGTTATGGTGTCGCAGGGAATTTTTCTCTAATAGGGTTGTTAATAAATGGAATAGCTTACCCCAGGAGGTAGTAAATTGTAACACAATTGACACGTTTAAAAAGAAATACGATAAACATGTGGGGGTAAATCGAGAAGCTATCCATTCTTAGAATAAGACAACCATAAGTATTCTTTATGGGCATTGTATAATATTTTATCATGTGTATATATTGTTTGTAATTTGTGTTAATTGCATTTTTAATTGGGTTGCTGTATTTTTAAAATATATGACAACCATATTTTTATGGGCATCTTTTTATCAGCCACTTCGTTGGGCATTTTGCCTGTTGTGGCGTTGTATTTGTATTTGTATTTGTATTTGTATCATTCGCATAATGCGAATGAGTGAAGGATTTGGTTTGTTCTAGACATAACCGCTTGTAATCGTATACTGATTTGTGGAAAATCCCTTATCATTATGATCTCTCTCTCTCTCTCATCACCCTTATCCCTTTCAGTTACTTTCAGCAAGTTTTGCAATTACAGCTCCCAATATCACGTACATCTTTCTGAAATACTCATGTCTCATTAAATAATGGTTTGTCACATTTTAAATTTTATACCATGATTTTTTTATAAATTTTGTAAAAATTGGTTGAAAACTCAATATTTTATAAGCAAAAATCATGTGATGAAAACTGGAATTTTTATAGAAAACATTTATATTTTTGTAAATATACGTGCAATTCTCACGAAAATACACAGAAGTATTGCACAAAGTTAGCACAAAATTCTTTAAGTTGCAAGTTATTTGCGGCTTTTTCTGATGCAGGGTTGATCAAAAACCTTTTCTTCTTGTTAAATTTTTCGTCGGTTCCCTAAATGCATTCATGATTAAATTTTCACTGAAAATGGTGAGTAAAAATATATGGTATTTATGACGGAAATTTCAGAGCGATTCGTTCAGTATTTTTCTAGAAATTCGAAAAAAAAATGTCTAAACTCCAAAAATAAGACACAGACTTTTGGAAGCATAGTGTATGTATCTTTCCCGCTTACTTAGAAACAGAGGAATGGCTAAAACAGATAAGCTCTAGCTCAGTGTGAATTAAAACTGAAAGAACGGACATATCCCACCTTACATCTTTTTATGGAGATATCGAACTAAAGCGGTAGTGAGAATTTATACATCATAACTCGAACAGGGATGTAGATAGTACAGGGTTAAAGGGGTGTTCCATGCTCCACTTGGGCTCGTCTATCATCCCCCCTCCCTCGTTTTACAGAACATGTCACGTTCCCTCTGTATATGTCGTCAGAGTTGTGTTTGTTTCGTGTTATATTAGTGCCGCCATCTCTATTCTATATTTTGAATTTTAGATGGCAAATGCTTGAATTCCCATATTATGTAAAGCATACTTTACTGTCAGACGAAGAAGGGGTAAATATACAGCTTGAGAATTAGTAAAAGTTATACTTTATCAATGATTATGGATATCTCTTCCATAAATAGCAGTTATCCACGAACGACGACGTTTCGGCAAGAGTTAGCCTCCTCTATAAGTACATGACGTCATATAAGAGAGAGCCTCTTTGTTTATCGAAACATTTACCCTTTTAATCAGCTGAAGAAATGAAAACCCTTCATTTTCACGTCGTGGGAGGATTGATATGTGAGTAGGCGTCTCACGTCTTAATGTGTAATGCCTTTTTTCCCCCTTCCGACGATGTTTGAAAGTCGATACGGCGCACTTTCAAACAACCCAGAGAGCAATCAACGGTTCTTTCTGGGGGTGAAAACGATCCTTCAATTCCGTGACAGCGTCATTTCGAAGCGCGTTAACATCGCTCATGTGTGCGCTACGGTACCTTCAGCGATTCTTCTTCTTATCCATTAAAAATACTGAATTAAAAACACACTCTTAAAAATTTCTAAAAATAGAGAAACATTAATAATGCCTTTGTATGAGTACCCATTATACTGCGCTGGTCTCGGTGTTCAGCGCAAACCCATACGTAAAAAAAACTGGTTTCACAGCGTACTGTGGTACATTGTTGAAGAGGCTTGGAGTCGACGGTTGCGTCAAGGGAACAGTATCTTTCAGACGGAGGTTCTGGCCATACTAGCTGCAGTAGAATGGGCGATTAAGCTGAATCAACAGACGACGATATATACTGACAGCGCGTCTAGTATTAATGCGATTCGTGATCAGCGCACTCCACATGAAAATACTCGGCTAATACGCAAGCATTTATACGACCATCCGTCTATCAGTATCAAATGGGTCAAAGGCCATGCAGGAATAGCGGGGAATGAAATTGCGGACAGATTGGCCAAAGATGCTCTTAATCTCCCAACGGAAGAACAACTCTTGCTACCACGCAGTCACATCAAACACGTGCTAAAGTGACCTGTTACAAAAGTGGCAACAGCTATGGGACAAGAATGCACATAAAGATGCCTATAAAATACAGAAACGCGTCCGTTGGAATAGTTCCATTTGGTCTAGAGAGAAAGTGATCATGATAACTGAGCACGGCCCATTACCAACGTATCTAGAACGTTTCAAGAAGTCGGACAACGCCATGTGTGCTTCTGGTGAGATTGGATCTTTATGGCATTACCTGACATCTTGCCCATATACAAAAAAAATTTCATTTTGGTGCTATTCCCGAAAACGGTCGACTGTGTTTCAAAAAAAGAGTTTTGAAGAGCCCTATGGGCCTTGCTCGGGTGCGGTGGATTATATTGTTCCTCGATAGCAACTTACATCGCATACATACTAAGAAGACTGGAAGTGCGCGTCTGAGCGGTGGGAGCGATGACGAGTTCAAACCGGCAAGAGCCCCAGCGATTGATCTTAAGAGGAAATATGATCTTCGACCACGTCGGCGTCAACAAAAGTAACAGATAAATGGAAAACAGAAGCAAGTTCACCTGCAAGGAGACGAATCAAGTCATCGATGGCAAGGACGAATTAAGTGTTATTTACTCGGCTATATAGTGAATTGTGCTGATCTCAGTTCACCCGGTGACGATTCCGGTAACGACTGGCGGCTTAGACGATGATGATCTGCGACTAATTCACAGTGATTCGAAATTTTATACACCAAGATTATCGGCAATCATTCGATCAATTGACGATTACTGGATTCTTATGGGATGGACGGCTATATACCAGCATCTTATAATCCCGTTTATAATTTTGATTGCCCATTGGCGTTGATTGTTTAGATTTTATTTATTTGTTATATGACTTCAGGAGTTGACGATCAATTTTTATGTAAATTATTTTATTTTGCTGCCTTCGTCTGAGGTGGTCATGTTACGTTGTTTTTAATAAAACTTTCCGGATACACCCATCCTTCGGGAACGCTTCGATATCTCTCTGAGATGGGAAGCGGGGTGTATCCGGTCTTCAAAGGTCAAAGGTGTATTGCTCTGGCCACTACGAAATCACCACTCACCACTACTGCAGCTGCTCTATTTACATCAACAATACCGGTAAATCGCCATAAAGGCAATAAACAAATCGCCATACCGTGTTATCCATTGAAGACGTGGACTACTACTAAACCATACATGCACCTCATCCATATTCCTCTGCGGAACTTCTAACGAATTGGTGCATGTTGAAGTGTGCATGTACGTGTGGTGAACCTTCCGTGATGTTTGTTTCTGTGTAATGTGCTTGTTATGCGTAGTGCTGACATCAATCTTTCTAACGATGAGCCAAGTGTAATGATTGAATAATTGTATAGTTGTAGGCTTGTTGCTCTCCGTGGCGAGACTTTTTAACGGGCAGACCGACTCGCATTTGCATCTCCATGTTGGGAACCAGATAAAATCAACTTCAGCTGTTGAAGAGGTTTTCTTTGGACAGAGGTTCTGCTGTGGACTGTCTGTGTCGGAATCGTATTTTATTCGGGGAACCAACCAGTTCTGCATATTATGTGTTTAAAATGCGTTTTAGCTGCTGATCATTTGAAGCACCGTCACCTTACGGTCGTTGTGGACAGTGAGTAACAGAAAACCCTGACATCATAAATACGGTACAGCCACACATACAACGTATATACGCACACAACATGTTCGATATGCACCAATTCGTTAAACATTCCACAAAGGAGTGCTTGTGAGGTTACGTTTAATACAGTCAAATCTCAATGCCAAAAGAACCCCGAGAGTGACTTAGGGATCACCCCCCCCCCAAGGGTAGTGACTCTGGCACGGGGCCCCGAGATAAAAAAAAATTTTCTCCCTATAAATTCACTATAGAAGAGGGCCACCAAAGATCTCAATCTCCGTCTAGAGAGCCTGGCTCCAGGATGTGGGAGTCACGGTGAGCACCGAGATACTCCCGAGGAAATGGGAAACTTTTATTTCTAAGTGAAATGTTCGCTCTAGTTTTCCCCTAATATGGGGGGGGGGACCACGCATTTTATTTTTTCACCACCTTCACATACGTGTTGTTTCTCTGCACACAGTACGCAACACAGGATTTTTTTCGGCTCAGAAAAAAACTCTTTTTACACGGAAGCGTTAACATTCATCATCAGACTCTAAACGTCCATTGCTTGTCTTATTCACCATGAAAAAATGACACCTTTATTACAAGGAAAGGATCCGAAGGTGCCGTTTCCAAAAAATTATGAAAAAATTCAAGTACATTCCTCTTATCCAGAAACGCATGAGAACAAAAAATTAACGGTGGAAAGCAATTATTAAAGCCGCAAAATATTATTAAAAATGACAGTTCGCTAGTCATCGCCTCTCGCGCTTATGGCGATATCCATAAAATATTTCTTTTCACTTTCAAACATACACACTAGCCAACACCATGTGTAGCAGAAGGCCTATAAAATATAAAACGGTTTGCAGGGTTAGCATCGCTAGGTCGCGGGAATTTTTTTAAGACCGGAAAAAAAATAATAATTCAAAAATTTTTTCCCGTGACCTAGCGATGCTAAACATGCAAACCGTTTTTTATTTCGGTAGAGCACTCGTCCGGCAAACCAGAGTCCGGGGTTCGAGTCCAGAGATAAATTTTCTTCCTTGTAATTATCATCTCTAAAAATTTAACCAGCCTTTCGAGGAATTCTGAATTGTCTATATTTATATCTATTTCCTGTAAGGACGATCACTGAACTGGAACCTCTGCTTCCACCTATCGAATTTAAACGCCACTGTTATAATTCTTCGATTGAAATTGGTGGCCTATTTTAGATTAAAGTAAGGTATAAAAAAGCAATGCAAGATGATATTAATAAACGTTTTTTAAAAGCAAAAATATCAGTTAAATTATCCCCCCCCCCATGACACCGTAAACATGCTTGTTGTCCAAGTCATGTTTCACATGCTTTCACACCCTTCAGGTAACTGTTTTCGTCCATCGCTAACCAGGTCATTCTTTTGGTCACTCAGATATGCTTGCACCCTGTCGTCAGGGGTTTCCATCGTTAATCTTTTCGTGGAACCCTTGACGACAAATTTTTGAATATTTATTTATTTTTTTAAAAAAGTGGGTCCCTATATACTGCCGTCTCAACAGCACCATATCCTCAGGGCAAAATGAAAGAGGGCTTAGCACCGCCTCTTAATATACATATTTATTGTCATAAATCATTTTATCGTGAAAGCCCCTACGCAAATGAGGTGCCCGTGCCGTTCCCGAGTGGGACTCGTGTTAAGATGACCTGGGTGTCCCATAAAGTACACAAGTACACGTAATTTCTGCAATTCAAGGATCTTCATTTAGTGGATAAAAAATAAAATAAAAAAAACAACAAAAAAAGCATTGTTTTTACAATTTTTAATTTCATAGTGAAACGAAAAATGACATCCACGTACTTCTGACTCGGAAATTCGATGTGAAAAAAAAAATGTAATGTGACTAGAGATTTTGACGGTTTTTTCTCAGCCCAATATATCAAGGAAACAGATATTAAGAGATGGTATTTTTTCGGCCCGGAAATATAGTGAGAAAATGAATTTTCTGGATGTTATGCCAAAAATAGTATTTGGAAAGAAAGGTGATTTGCGTCTCCTCCGGAAAACGAACCCGGGTACCCTTGCATACCAGGCAAGTTTGCTAACCAATACACCAGAGACACATTTCTCAATTCCTTATAACACGCATTAGTAGCGTGAAGCGCTGAGTGGTGAACAGCAACCTCCCTAACTACAGCGATTTTCGCCCCAGTTGGCGTTTTTGTATTAAGATTCGATTCCCGAAGGAGACAAATCACTTTTCTTTCCAAATACTAGTTTCGGCATAACATGCAGAAAATTCAATTTCTGAAGGAAACAGACATTTTCCATATTTTATGCCGTCCCACCTGGAGATGTTGAGGCTACTGCCTCTACTTCAGCGTCTCACGTCACAGTGCGTGAAATAAGGAAGGCTGGGTCGTTTCTCCTGTGGTGTAGATAGTAGCATGCTTGCCCGGAATGCGAGAGGTCCTGGGTTCGAGTCCCCGTGGAGACCATGTGGCTTGTTTTTCCGAGTTCACCTCTGTATGAAATCTAGAACATATATATTTCTTTGCAGTGTTACTATTTCTAAGTTGTTAAGTCATCCAAGAGAGTGGTGTGGATTCTTTTAACGACACTATCTTGTTAAAATTTGAAACAAAGCTTCGCTAGTATATATATTTTTTCGAAATTTATCCGGGTTTCGGGATTTTTGAGGGTTCCGTGACATTTGATTATGCGGAATTCTCAAAATCGCTCTTATGGAACCCTTAGGGTTCCGCGAAACACCAGTTGGAAACCCATGCCATAGAGCAGCGTTTCTCATCCTATGGTCCACGGACCAGAGGTGGTCTGACGATGGCAAAGGTGGTCAGTCAGAATTGATAATTTACTTCCAAATCAATTGTAAAATTTTTCAATTGATGTAATTGATATTAGTAATATCCATATTGATCCAGATGAAATTACAGCTTCTTACACTTGGTGTCATCAATGTAATATCTCCTCGAGGAAAATGCCGAAATTTCCACCCTCTTAGTGTGGGATATATAATCGTATATATATATACATCACTAGCTGTAGTCAAAAAATTCAATTTGTGACAAATTTTCTAAATATTCCAAAATTTGCAGAAATAAAGGGCTGCTCCAAATCGGAGTAAACAATTTCTTGAAAAAAAAAACATCCGTCATGTACGAAAATCCTTCGTAGGTCTATGAAACTGAAGAGCCAAAAAAACTGGTACAGGCATGCGTATGCAAATAAAGAGATATGGAACCAATCAGAGCACGGCGCTGCGGTCGGCAACGCCTATATAACACAAGAAGTGTGTGGCTTAGTTGTTAGATCGGTTACTGCTGCTACAATGGCAGGTTATCGAGATTTAAGTGAGTTTGAACGTGGTGTTATAGTCGGCGCGCGACAGATGGGACATAGCATCTCCGAGGTAGCGATGGAATTTGGATTTTCACGTACGACCATTTCACGAGTGTACCGTGAATATCGGGAATCCCGTAAAAAATTAAATCTACGACATCGCTGTGGCCGGAAAAAGATCATGCAAGAACGGGACCAACGACGACTGACGTCGAATCATTAAACGTGACAGACGTGCAACCCTTCCGCAAATTGTTGCAGATTTCAATGCTGGGCCATCAACAAGTGTCAGCGTGCGAACCATTCAACGAAACATCATCGATATGGGCTTTCGGAGCCGAAGGCCCACTCGTGTACCCTTGATGACTGCACGACACAAAGCTTTACGCCTCGCCTGGGTCCGACAACACCGACATTGGACTGTTGAGTACTGGAAACATGTTGCCTTTTTCCATCTCATGTCAATTACCTCCAGCACTACTTCAGACATCAGTCGAGTCCATGCCACGTCATGTTGCGGCACTTCTGCGGGCTCGCGGGGGCCCTACACGATATTAGGCAGGTGCACCAGTTTTTTTGGCTCTTCAGTGTATATGGGTTCTCATGTACAGTGTCCCATAAATTCGTAAATAATTTGCAAATTCATGGAAAGTTGATGAAGTTTGTACATTTGAATTCGGTTTGCGAAAATCACTCTCACGAAGGAAGATTTTTTTTTTTGGTAAAGGAATAAAAAAAAAACTTGAAATTTTTGTCGATAGAGGGTGCTGGATGAAAGCAAGTTACTGGAAATATGCATTATCGAAGTTCTATTAATATGAATGGTGCAGGGCCACCCATACTAGACGCGGGGCCAGCCGTGAAAGTACTTCGTGCTCTCCTTGGCCCGATTTTATGTATTTTGTGGAGAGGGGAATGGCACATCCAAAATCATACATTATCACAGAATATAAAGGAATACTGAAAAACATGTATTCACAATAAAAATTAATGAGAGAAAATAATCCCAGAATTGATGAAAATTCAGAACGAACGGCAGAAAAATCCCAAAATTGAAAATATGTGATATATGTGTATTTTTGTGCAAGGGCTCGGTGAGACCGCACCTGTCACCCACCCCAAAGGGCGGCTCATTTCTGAATTTTCCTGTTACTGGCACTTACATAAGGTTTGCATTGTGATGTTGACCATTGGTGGATAAAGCACTATTCGCGAAGTTGTATTACCTTAGCCATGAATCGCCAGCTGAAGCTTCACGAACGCTTCGCACGCAGGAGAAATTGAAGAAAATTTCAGGTCCGATCACTCCTGTCGGACTGGTTTCCCTGGCCCTCTATCGACATAAATTTGAACTAAATTATTTTTGAAAAAATCCACCAATTTGAGAATGACTTTTTCGCAAACCGCTTTCAAATGTACCAATTCCTTTAATTTTTACGAATTCTTAAATACAAATACAATACCACAACAGGCAAAATGCCCAACGAGTTGGCTAAGAAAAAGATGCCCATAACACAAATATGGATGTCATATATTTCTAAATTTTTTTATTTTCTATTCTTAAACTATTCACTGATTTAAGGGACACCCTGTACTATGGTGCATGAACAAGCTGTTTCCGAAATAGACGTTCTGCGGTAATCATAATTTGTTCTGTGTCATAAAAATCCGTTGTTTTATGCTTGGGTTCAAACCAAGAAATTATACTTACATAAAAGAGTGGTTCTGTGATGGTGTACATGCAGCAACATTAAAGTTGTTTCTTCTCCAGTTACATTCACTGCTGATAGGCTGGCTATTATCGAGGGGAGGGGGTATATGAACGGTATTGTATATGTCAGTAGAACATTAAAATATTAAATTAAATGAAGAGAAACATTCAATTTCTTCTGTGCTGATGAATTTTCATTTTGTTATTTCTCTTTTTTTCAGTTTGGTGGATTGGAAGCCATGATAACTGGACTATGTGACCAATTTCCCAGGGTCCTCAGGAGAAATCGGGAAATATTTGTCGCATTGCTTGTCGCGTTCATTTACTTGTGCTCTTTGCCGACTATAACATACGTAAGTCATATAAATCCCCCCGTAATTATTTGAATAAATATGTGATATTAAAAAAATAACACAGTTTATATATATTTATAATAACATATTATAAACATATAATATTACATAACTCTTGCTCACTCATCAATGTACGTTATCAAACGATGGTGGTCTGAAAAAATTTTACTCTAACATGAGGATGGCTAAAGCCAGTTCGGTTCTACAATCATGTTTGCATTTTGAAATATAGCAGACAGAATATTAGACATTTAAGACACACATTTGTGGTTTGAGTCGTTTATGTCGGTGATTTTTGTTTAAAAAAATATCTTGTGTAATGGTTAAATTCTTGAATTTGAAAAGCAATGCGTCTGTGCAAATTGGAGCCCAGTTGGACGCTGTTTTTGACAACTCGGCCCTATAGTTTTCCACCGTGAAAAAGGTTGGCAGTTCAATTTAAATTAAGGTCGTAACTGAAGGATTGAGCAGTCAGGTCTGGTGCTCCGGGCACTGGACCAGAAATTTCCCCAAATTCACCCTTTCACCACTCCTTCAAACTCGCATGGGGATACCAAAATTCGTGATTGCTCCAAATGACCAAATCGCGGCCCTACGTAGTCGTACCAGCTTGATAAGCACTCAGGAGGACCAATAACTGTGACAGCCAGCGATAGCATATAAAAATTTACCAAATGGTACTGAACCTAAGGAACCAGATGGAATCCAGGTCCCCATCACTTGTGCGATTTCGAACCTTAGCGAGAGGTGGATGCATCAGGAGATCCACAGCCCCGAACATCCCCCGCAGAGGAACGTAAGGCTATCCAGCCATCCCACAGTCCAACAGTGACATTGATGGGCCAGCGAACATCCCGCTTCACGTCTCGAAGAGGATAATTACCGTAGTTTAACAGAACAGCACATGATGGATAATTAAGCATCAGTTAAACTTGAAAGTTTACGTATATGTAGGTGGGGGCCAGAAAAACAACGCTGGAAACTTCCTCAGATCACTATCCCCTCTTATTTATGGCAGGCACCATCCTCGTTGTTTAGGAGAGTTCTAATGTGAGCACCATTTGTAGCATTGTTTGTAGCACCGAGTCTCCCGTAACTCACACGTTAAAGCTAGGGCCACATTCGCGTTCATTCTTGTCCAATGCGTTTCAAGGATGGTCAAGTAGTGCGACCACTCCACCATATAAAGGATGGTCGAAGAGAACGAGCAGGACTTTCCAGCCTCCAAACCAAGTCAAAGGAGCCGCCTTCCTTCTCGATTTCTCAATCCGTCGTCTGGCCACACATTGGTCGATGGATGTCAACAGTCACAACATAAAGAGTGTTCTGGAAGCAAATATTCGCCGAGGAACATTGGGTCAAGCTGGGTTCAGTGTATAACCAGCCTATGATGCCGGTGCTTCATTGCAGGATGGGGAGGAAACATTGGAAGCAAATATTTGCGAAGATTATTGGGCCAGGCTGAACACGAGTGTGGTTTTTTCACCTGTGAAATTCATTGATGTTCTGCTGCCTAGTACTAAGACGTACGAAATAATACTGAAGAGTCATTCAATTTAGATAAAGTAAGGGCCATGTATTGAGCCAGGCTGGCTCAATACGTTCCAAGATTGGTCACGGGTGAGCAGTGTGGCCGCTCCTTCATTGGCAATAATCGTCAAATTTGGAGACTGGAAGGTATTTTGGGTCGCAGAGAACGACCAGGACTTTCCATCCCCAAGTCGAAGAAGCCGCCTTCCTTTTCGATCTTCCAATTCTTCTGGCAATACACTGGTCGAACAATACCAACAGTCACAACACGGAGAGCATTCTGGAAGCAAATGTTCGTCAAAGAACATTGGTGCTAAGCTGGGTAGACAGCCTATGCCGCTGGTACTTCATTGCAACGGGGGAAAGCAAACATTGGAAGCAAATATTTGCGAATGACAACTATTGGATCAGGCTGAACATGAGTGTGGCCCTAGCTTAAGAGAAATAGCAGAGGCCGTGAGCATGTCGAGAAAACGCGTTTGTCGTGTTGATAGAATGATTAGACATCCGCTAATTGCTTGAGCATCGGGTGTCACACACTTTTGCTCAATTCGGACAATATACATTTAGCTCTAATCTTAGAGGGGGCTCTAACGAACATTTCCAAAGCTTTGGTTGGAGCAATTCGCGAAATTTTGCGTTGATGAAACTTGAATTCATCTCCATGAAAATTCGCGACCTTGTTTAAAATGCTGGTTGTGTTTTTGATTTTTATTTATGAAAGTATATGGAATAATCGGTGAATTTTTTCGTTTATCAAATTTCAAGGGTGGATATTACGTCGTAAACCTGCTGGATTCGTATGGAACCGCCATGTCTGTACTTTTCATAGTGTTCGTAGAAGCGGCGGCTGTTTGTTGGATTTACGGTATGTATATAAGAAACATCCATTTTCCATATAATTTCATTACTTTCTCAGTGTTTCCTATATTTTTAACGAAAGAACTTCCCTTATAATAGCATGATTTTTTTTTAATGTTATCTAAAACTTATTGATGCAGTGAAATGCGTGAAAATTCATTGCGATGTTATTATTAAGCCACGTTTTATTGGGGATTAATTTTTTTTTTCAGGAGCCGAAAGATTTTCAGATCAGGTCAAAGAAATGTTAGGAGTTCGCCCTGGAATATTCTGGCGCGTCTGTTGGACTTACATAAGTCCGATTTTCATATTTGTGAGTATCAACTTCTGTACAAGTTCACAAGAGATGGGGTTCTTAATTTTTTATATTCCCGGAGAGGGATTTGGACTCCTTTACAGATTAATATTCGGCCTATGAAGTTATTTAGTAAATTTTTTATTTTATCATTGGAGCTCACGATCTTCTAAAAAACAAGGACGCTCAGCCTTTTGAAAAGCTTGGACCACTTCATTGGTTATGAAAAAGTGTCGCGGGGTCAAAATATTCCGTGGAGTCACTTAAGTGATCCCCAAATGTGCAGCAAGCCGCTTAAGTGCTCTGTAACTGTGCCGCTAGTCACTGGAGTGATCTGGAAATGTGGCGCGGGCTACTTAACTGCTCTGGAACTATACAGTGGGTCACTCAAGTTATCTGAAAATATGCCGCGGGTAACTTAAGTTATCTGGGAACGTTGCCACTGGCCGTTAAGTGTTCTGTAACTGTTCCGTGGGTCACTTAGATGATCTGTGAATATGTCACGGGCCATTCAAGTATATGTGGAATTTCACTGCGGATCATTTGAGTGATCTTAAAATGGGCCTTGACGTTCATTTTGGCAAAATTAGGTTTGTGGTCACGGGCCGCATCTGACCCGCGGGCTGTGGGTTGAGAATGTATGTCTTAAAATCTCTCCAATCACTCTCCGGTTAAATGGCTTACGTGAATATAGCGTCCATTCCCCCCCAAAAAGTTGGCTCCAGCCAAGGGATCAACCCTTTTATTTCAACATTCCACAAAATTATCACGCAAATTGAAAATTATATCCGGATGTATTATCTTAGTATGATATTAGTATAAATATTGTAGAATGCATGGATGTGTCTCAGTACATCGGTACATCCCACAGTAGTATACTGTCGCAGCTCAAAAGACATAAAATTGCAGAATAACGAAAATAAACTTCACTTTTTCAATACGAAAGGTTGCCTATTAGACAGAGGCACATTTATAGTTTTGCCGCCCTTCTCCCCCCTTCTAGTCTAATTTTCTTGACCAACCATTCCTGGAATTTACCTCCCAAGGCTATAACCCGCCCTTCTCTTACTTCTGTAAGTATACCTGTGACACTAAGTCACTCTTATGCTCACACACTCTCTAAGTAACACTTTTAGTCATTCACATGCTTGCACACTGTTTTAGTAACTCGCATACGTGCACATGATTTTATTTAGTCACTTACATACTTTCCCAGAGGGTCTAGATGGTCGCTCACTCACATGGTTAATTGCTTTATAGGTCCTCTTTTGATATTTACACGTTTACACATTCTTTTCGCCATTCACATGCTTGCAAGTCACGCTCTAGGTTACAATTTCGGTCATTCACAAGCTTGCACACGCTCTAAGTCTTGCTCACTCACATGCTTTCGAACTCTCTAAGTCACTCTTTTGGTCATTCACGTGCTTGCTAACGCTCTAAGATGTTCTTTTGCTCCCTCACGTGTTTGACAACTCTCTAGACCACTCTTTTGGTCACTCATATAATCTCAAACCTTACTGTCTAAGCAGAGACGAATTTATAGAGATTTGTACAAATTTTACTACGCCTTTCTCCCATTCCACTAACTTTCTTGGCCACTCATTATTCCAATTTACCACCCCTCAGAACTTGCCGCCTTGGGCTATAGCCCGCTAAGCCCCCCCCCCCCTCCTGTAAATACGCCACTGCTACAAGAACGAAACTTCTGGTGCTTAGAGGATAGTTTTGTAGTTACAGGAATGTCACTATTTCCGACTTGTAAGGAACAAAAAAATGACATTTGAATATGGAATTAACTCAGTTTGGTGAATTTTTGAGTTGTGTCGGTTTCCTTCTAGGTGTGTGCGATGTATGGCTAATTTTTTTTTCTCTCTCTCTCTCCCCATGATGACAGTGCATTTTCGTATTTGCGATGGTCCAGTACAAAGATCTCCAACTGCGAGATTACAAGTATCCGAAGTGGGCCATCGACGTCGGCTGGGTGTTGACAGCGTCTTCACTTTGTTGTATACCAACGTACATGGTCTATTACTTGCTCACCACTAAGGGAACATTTCTGCAGGTGTGCACATGAGTCTGTTGAACTACTAAAAAAAACTCAGTATTAAAAAAAGGGGGGATGTCCTATAAATTCGTAAATAGTTTAAAAATTCATAAAAATTGAAGGAATTGTATATGTTTTGAGAAAAAGTTATTATTTTTTGGAACAGAAAAAAAAAAGTTTAAAATTTTGTCAACAGAGGGCACTGCATGAAAGAAAATCTTCAATTTCTGAACCCGAACCTTTCTTCACTCGTTTCTGTGTCCGAAACGTTCGTAAAGCTTCTGCCGACTATCGTGATTTTTCTGCCTTGGCTAACGAATACGCTAACGGAAATTTTCGTTGATATGGATGCACGCGCTAACATAAATTGGCCGTGTCGTGAGCTGAATTTTAGCGTCAACCATCATCAGAATTATTGTCACTAAAGCCCAATTAACTGAAATGTCCACCTCGGAATCTTTTTTCAAATGCACCTGCACTTCTCTTTCTGAAACTCTTTGAATCGTTTCATGTAAAATGAAAGATTCAGCCAATGGAAAATGCATTTAAAGAAAAGGAGCTTATGTTTTCAGAGCGCGTGTTCTTCCAGTGCAAGACTCTTTTAGCATCAAACTAAACAGTCTGGACATTCTAGCAGTTCATCTTTTCCATCTGCATGTATCAAACACAGAAATGAGCTGAGACCAAGTCATAAATGGATGGGGACACCCATGAACTCGATTGGGTTGTGTCAAGTTGTGGTGTTGGTTGTGGCAGAAGCTGGAACGAATCAAACGATTTTCTATGGAAACCTATAGGAAATCACGTTTCGGCTGACGAATGTGATTCCGGAACGCATGATCTTCGTCCGCCGAGATACGACTGTACTGCTTTATCCGCCAATATCAAGATCACAATGGAAACCTTATGTAAGTGCAAATAACAGGAAAATTCAGAAATGAACTGCTGACTCTGATTTTCATATTTGCAGTGAGAACGCTGGTTTCATGTAGTGCCCTGTATCGACAAAAATTTGAACTAAATTTTGTCTCTGCACCAAAAAAAAAACCTTCATGAGAAAAAGTTTTTCACAAGCTGCATTCAAATATACCAGTTCCTTCCATTTTTACGAGCTTTAAACTATTTATGAACTTATGGGACACCTTGTATGTAGTTTCAATCATTCGATTTCATAATATATGTAAATTCTTTTCCTTGCAGAGACTCCATCAGGGGCTGTCACCTGGTGACGAAAACCAAACCAAAATCGGAGACAACGCCGAGTCTATCCCAATGAACTTCAAATTGTAATCTCGACTCGATGCACCGAAATAAGCTTCCACCCAACAGCATTTATTTATTGTACTCGCATTTGTATAATAACTAATTATTTCAGTAAAGGGGGAGAGGAGATGATGCAGATAAGAAATTTTTACAGTACTTAGTGGTACTGGTACCCTTGGAAACGAACGAAATTCAAATTCACAACCTACTTCACCGTATCTCGAAGCACCCAAAAGTGTCGGTTTGGAATCTCGTCCTATATAATTATTATTAACACAGTTATACATCCGCAAGAATTTATTTCTTATTGCACTCTCGAGATATGGCTGCACGGAGTGTTTCACGAAGTGTCCGAAAAGAATGAAAATTCTGAAGTTTATTCCTAAATGAAAACAAAACATAAAAAGGTAGGATCCGTTTGTGATAGTGTTATTTCCCTTCCGTAAAATAGTAATTGTGATAAACGGGAGAATTAGAATTTTTATTTTGCCACCAATCAGAAAAATTAGCAAGATGTCCCAGAACTCTACCGCCAAAATGAGAGGGGTGATAGTAAACGTTTATAGGCCAAAGTTGCTCAATCTCTTTCGGAGTGCGGGCCTCTTCATTGGTTTGGAAAGGTGTCTGGGGCTTCTTGAGTTATCTGGAAATGTGCCTCGAGCAACTCAGATGATCTGAAAAAGTGTCGCGGGCCATTATTAGTGATTTTAAAATGTGCATCTAGCCATTCAGGTGATCTAGAAATCTGCTTCGAGTCACTTAAATTATCTGTAAATGTGCCAAGAGCCATTTAAATTAACTGAAAATGTATCGCGCTCCACTTAAATGATCAGTAAATGTGTTGTGAGCCACTTCTGTGATCAGGAAGTGTACCGCGGGTCACTCTAGTGATCTGCAAATGCACCACGAGCCACTTACTGTAGGTGTGAGCCCCGGGTCGCTACAGTGATTTGGAAATGTGCTTGGGATCACTAACGTAATCTGGATGTGTGCCGTTGACAGTTTAAGTAATCTGGAAATATGCCGCGAGGCACTGAAGTAATCTGGAAATGTGCCAAAAGTCACTTAAGTGCCTCGATAATCTTTCGTGGGCCACTTGAAAGGTTTGGTATTTTTTCACGGGCCAAATCAGGTAACTTCGAGAGCCACATTTGGTCCGTTGGTCACGTGTGGTTTAGGCAAACGATTTTTGCAAAGGAATCTAAGGTCGCAAATGATTTTTTTGTTTAGTGCATGTTAACACGGAATTTTAGCCACTGACATAAAAAAAAGGAGGGAAAAAATATCCTGAAGTAACCCTGGTAGTGAGAGGGGAAAAAATATTTTTCCTACGCACACATAATACCGTTAGATAGGGGAAAAGGGGTATTTTTTCCCCTTTCGTGACTGCCGAAGAACTAGAAGAAAGAAATCCTCCTGGGGCACTATAATGTCAGCAAGGTTGCCTTATTTTCGTGATTTCTGAAATGGAGGAGGGGGGGGGGGTAATGCATGTATCCTACAAATTAGTGAGTTGTGACCCTGGGCTCCATTGGGTAAACTGTTTGTCTTGACGTGTACTATCACCCTCTCTCATTTCGGCGGTAGAGTTCAGGGATACCCTGTATACTAGTAGTGAAATTTGCACCCTCTGTATTATACCGAGAGTAATTTATCTCGAACTAGTCGGATTAATTCGCCGAGATATAGGGGATTCAAATTTTTGATTTTTGAGATTTTTTAAAGGCTAAAAAAAAGAAGTCTCAAAAGCTTTCGGAACTTTTTCTTCAAATTTTGAGTTTCCAGATGCGAAAAGTAACAAAAATCACGATAGTCGATCGCTCCAAATTTTCATTCAAATAATTCGAGGTGAATTTCTCTCTGTATAATACAGGTAGGGCGCAAATTGTGCTACTATCATACATTTTTTTTTTATTAGTGGCCGTCATCATCAGTGGTACATAGGTCCTAAGACGGGTTCGGCCCCATGTTGAGTAGCCGCCACTCATTTCTGCCTTGGGCTTTGTTCTTTAGTTGGTTGTAGCTGGTACATTCTGCGCCATTTAGTAGCGTTGAGATCTAGTTGACTCTTTGCCTTCTCCTGGGCCTTTTCCCCTTTAATCCTGTCTCCCATCACGTCTCGCACCAATCCGCCGTGACGGAGAACATGTGCTAACTAATGTAACTAATGTAGGCATCTGTGTCCAATCTTTTCCAGGATTAGGTGATTTTTTCCAACCTATGTCAATACTTGACCTTTTCGATGTCCAGCTTATGCGCTCCATCTCCAGATCTCCTTATGCTTTCAATTGTTTTGCGTCTCTCTTGTTTACGGTCCAGGTCTCTGATCCGTATGGTGCGATAGACCACCCATATACCTTAATCAGGCGTTTCCGTATTTTAATCGGTGAGTTTTTTGTCCGTTAACAATCCTCGATATTGTATGAAAATTAAAATCATTATATTTTCTCCCTACTCAAGTTTCGCCAGTATAGCTGAAAATTTCCTCTTCTGGCTGATATTCTTTCATATCTTACTTTAATTGAGAATTATTACTTTGATAACTTTATTATTACTCTAATTTTTGAGAACCCGGTCTATTATGCCTTTGTGCGCATAAAATTATCGCGGTGTGACAAAGGTGATCAAATTTTCTGTTTGGGAGTTCTCATTCCTCTTGCGGATACTCTTCGTGAAATAACCCCCAAATATGAGTCCAGGTAAAGCTCGGCTTCCGAGCCTGGAAAATCTGGGCTTCTGGGCCAAATTTTGGAATCAGACAACAGTATTAATCGTTTCCGTATGAAAATAGTTCGAGGTCCATAAAAGTAAAAATAGTTGGAAAAATTGAAACACTTTGTTCAAGTTTGATCTCAAGGTATCAGTTTGAAAAGCGATGGAAAATTCATAAAAAAAGAAAGAAAGAAAGAAAAGAATTTAATTTCCTATGAATGGAGATGAATTTTAACACGTGAGCACCCCTGGAACTTAAGCTTTTGCCTTCATATACCGGGTGATTCAAAACTCTACGTAAAAACTTTGAGGGAGGGGGAAAGCAAAGATGAATGAATTATACAAAAGCATGATTGAGATGAAGCATGAAGGTGATAGATGGCGTTGTTCACCATGAGGGCAATATGGGAGAGTTACCAGATTTCGAAACAGGAAATGAGAACGTATGAGCACGCACCCTTGACAGTGTCACTTACATGTCCAAACAACACGTTTCGTGACTATAGCAATCGTTTCAAACACAAAACAATTTCAATGTAGGGTATTTAGTGACAGTGCTGTTTCCCTCCCTCCCGTTTTGTCTGGATAGAAGAAACAAGAGGTAAAGCCCCCCAGGGCCATTTCAACGCATGGGCCTGCCCGGAGGGTGGAGAAGATTGACTCGGGTACATAATACACAATGAGATCTTGTGCTATGACGCTCAGAATGACATAAAAAAATGAGGACGTCTGGTAACCCTAGTTATGGACGATCTCCAAAGCAGCGAACCGCACGAAATGCTCGTTGCCTCTGAAAATGAACCAAATGATAAAAAAGTCTCACTCGTCGCTGCTGATATCCATGAAAATCCGGGTGTTATTGAAAATGTTCAGCATTGTCGATGTCACGGACAACAGCAGCGATGATAACACTTGCTGTGTAACGCCCATTTCAATTTTAAAGGTTCCCCTTCCCCCATAGATTTTTCCACCAGCACCATCTATCACCTATCAGCAGGGCTGGACAAATCGCAAAAAAATCTAAGAGCCAGAAAAAATTGTTTTACCCAAAGGAAAAGGTGTCCAAAATGATGCTTCTTTTGACTTTTTCAGGGCATAGTAATCCTCTTTCATGTTGGCAGAAATGCTGCTATGTATTCCAAAAATTCCAAACATTTTGTGCTGCTCTGAGCCTGCAATTTAGTAACTACACAAAGAAAATTTGCTGCGCTAATGCCACTTTTTTAGACGTCGGGGTAGCAGGGCGCCTAGAATTTGTCCATCCCTGCAGGTGAAGCCATGGCCCCCACATCCTGGAGCAGAGCCCGGAGGTTGGGATCTTCTGCGGGGACTATCGATTAGACTTTACACGAGTCCTTCTATAGTTAATTTATAGCGTGAAAAAAAAATGATGAGGACTGTCCCGGGCCCCAGGGCTAGAGCCCTGTCATCCCCCCTTCCCCCCTGTGGGAGGCTATGGGTAATGCTTCTGATTTGGTTTTTCCATGTGGGCATGCATCATTTCAATGTTCTCTACTTTCTCAGGATTTTAGGTAGAGTTTTGAACACCCCCGTATACTGTATATGTGTATGTATATATGCTTCTCCTTGCCTTAATGAATTTCGTGCTGTTTGAAGAGGAACATTCAGGCAAAAAATTGTGATGTTGTGAAGCTTCAGAAACATAAAACTGTACAATACCTCGTTCCATAAGGTAGGCGACGTGGATTTTCGGCTCATTTCCGTTTATTACTTCATATATATATATGCGGCTGTTATCGATGTATTTTATGTAAAAACAATTTCATAATTCGATCGATGACTTACATGTAAAGGGTCCCGAGGTGACGTCTTCAAAAATTTCTGAAAAAATTACCACTGATTCTACTCATTTAAATATGCACAAAAACAACAAAAAAATCCGGAGGAATTATTTTGGGTCACTAAAAAAATTTGTAAATATTAATATTTTGAACGCCAATAGAGGCCAAGAATGAATTTAAAAATCCCGCAACCCCCCCCCCCCCCAGAGCATTATAATGACGTCATGCAGACAATACAAGATAATAAAGCCGGGTTTTTCTAAAAGCAGAAAACTGCGCAGTGTGCAACGTAAAAACGCTGATTGGTTAAAAACTGGAAATTCAAGTTATTTTGACCTATCAGAGTTTTCACGCTGCACGCGCTATAGAAACCTGCTTCTAGGAAAACCTGGCTTAAGTGTATCACAGACAAAGAAAGAGGGAAAAAAGGGAAATACAGAAGAAAAAAAACAGTTTCTCTAGAAACTGAGAGGGAAAGAAAGTGAAAAGAAGTTTTTTATAGATATCGCCAAGACGCACAATTGGCGATGAGTAGCCAACTGTTATCATTTTTGATAATTTTTTTGCTGCTTTAATAATTACATTCTGCCACAAAATTTTTTTTGATTTGATATGTTTCTGGGTGAAATGAATGTACTTTTTCATAATATTTTTAGGACGACACCTTGGGAAATTTTTTTTTCTAGAAAATAAGATACAATTTGAACTCAAAATGAATTGTGTGATGCTGTGCTACATTACATGATTTATACACGGCCTTTTTTTTTATACGTTGTGTTTATGTTACTATGTATAGCAGATTCTTATACACTCGAGGAGCAAAGTGCTAATATTCGTGCTAGTTCTGTATCTTGTGCGCATTATCAGATTATTTTGTGTTATTCCATGTTTGAATTTTCGATGAAACTTGATATGTATGGGTGTGATACTCGTCAACGCATGACTGTAGGTATAGAAATTTCACTGATTTTACATTCACACTCGTTCGCTGTGTTTATGAAGACGAAACTTGATATTAATCTGCTTTAGGATGGATGCATCGTTGATTTGCCGTGTTATTGTACAAAACATTATTCGTTATATGAACTATGGCCGAAAATGAAAGGCAGTACAATTTAATATGTGAGAACACTTCTCACTCCAAATCGGATTTGATAAGGCATTGCGCAATCGGCATTCCGCAAGGATTGCAACCAGATATTGACTGGAAGACCCGTGTACCAAGTTATAATCTCCGGTTATGGAGATGAGAACTATATATCTTTTAAAATAACAATTATATAGAATGATGAATATGGGGAGAAAGAATTTCAGTTCTAGTTGGAGGACAGTGTGAATTGGCCTTGCCCTTCGTCCTTTCCATACGTCTACGAACATGTTCAGACCAATGAGCAATATATCTGTGCTGTATAATGCAACGCATATTCATTTCTGAGAAAATTAAACGTTAGAATAGCAGAAACGTGTGGCATATTGCAAATGAATTATCTTGTGGTTCTTAGTTGTTTTTTGTAACCGCAAATTTTCACGTTGGCTTCTCTGCTTCCGTTGTATGAAAAGTGTGACAATTCGATTCCAGAAGTCTGCTTATACCTAAACACTCTAGCGGTTGCTGTCATCTTTGAAGAAGTGATCTCACAAGAAGCATAGGGTGGTCAATGTGCTTAGGGTTATGAAAGCTGAGAAAGGAGGACGCCTGCGCGCCGCTCGCAACCTTTTTTTTAAAAAAAGTATTGTTTGCATCTTTTGTTTTTGAATGTGAGAAAGGTAACACTCTCCCCCCCCCCCCCCACACACCTTTCTCCCCACCTTCAGTACACGGCATTAGATGTTGCAAACAACGGTATTCTTAAAATGGATGTTGCGATTTTCTTCTTCCAGAGCTGTTTTTCAGAATGTTATTTTCCATATTATCCTGAAGTATGGCCGCAACTAAGGAGAACAGTAGGGTCTGGTACACCGGGTGCTGGACTAGAGTGGCGCAAATTTCACCCTTCAGCATTACAGGGGAATGCCAAAATGCATATTTGTCCCGGCTGACCAAGCATTTGAATGTTGCCCTGCCTTGGAACAAGCTGGGCCGTGGTTAGAATAGTATCCACTGCCCTGCTTGAAACTAGGATTCGTAGAATTTCGACGGTGTGTAAACATTGGTCAAAGAGTGTAAGCATACGTGGGAAAAAAACACACCCACAAACACATGTGAATGAAGTGGTATGAAATGTTTCACAGTGGAAAAAACGTTCCCCAGAAAAGCGAATACGGGAACATGAAAAGGAGGACAAAAGGTGAATTTTCTAAAACGTAGGAAGACCCTTTAAATGACGTAAAAAAAGTGGAATGTCTGGTAACCTTGGTAACCTGGTAACTCCGTGCTCAAGCCATGGCACGCGAGCCGGGTTCGTTAACCCAAACCCATCGTGTTAAAAGTCACTGTCGAAATCCAGGCAAGGTGGTGGCCACCTGAAGGCGATGTGAAAGAAAGAAAATTGGTTTTTCTGCGGTTTTTTCAACTTCGAGGAGCGAATGCCAGGCAGTCTCCCGTTTGAAAAATTCTCTCCACAGAGAGCAAGCAGATCTATAATATAACACTTACATAACATGAAAATTCAAGCATTTACCATCCTCACCTCAAAATATATAAGACAGATGGCAGCAGCATCAAGAAAACAAAACAAGCACAACCTTGGGCAACATGACCCATAAATGTTAGAGGTTAAGCAAAAAAAAAACACACACACACACAATACGTTTCTGCATGTACCGATGCGTTGGAAATTTCGCAGAGGAATGTATACGAGATAAATGTACGGTTAAATAGTAATCGCCGTTTTTACTATGAATACCGACCGGTCAGGCCTACAACGATACAAAGATTCAAGCATTACACTTCACTCATAGTTTGGAAGAATAGATGGCAGCACTAAAATTCATGTACAACAATAGATCCGCACTACACTCAGGCCGTTAGGTGCACCTGCAGACTTCTGGTACAGCCCAGTTCCATAGTAAATTGCCCATGGCGATAGACCGGGATTGTGCTTGGTTTGAAAGTGTAGAATTGTCTCGCTGGTGGCACTGTCGTTTGGGATGCTTCACGCGGTACTTTCAAGATGACAGCAGCCGCTGTAGGCAAGAACGTGCTGTATTTTCCGCCCCATTCCGATAAGGGGTCATTCAAGTATTACGTCAGCATCGATGGGGGGGGGGTTTCTGATTTGCTGCCTTTTGATGACGGGGGGGGGGGGTTTGGATGATGCTTACATCATCAACCAACGTTTATAAAAATATGAAATATTCTTAATAGCATCTTACTCGGTGCCCCAAAAACGAGAAAAACCTTTCGCTTGTTTGCGGGCACCTAAACTAATATTCACCCCTAATAATAAGTCCCCTACAGATCCACTTTAGTGATCTTTAAATGTTTGGCGGATCCTTCAAGTGCTCTGGAAATGTGTCCGGGCCCTTTAAGTTCTCTAGAACTGTGCCACGCATCACTGAAATGATCCTTAATTATGCTGCGGATCACTTAAGTAATAAGCGAATGTACCGTGGGGGTAACTTCGGTGATGTAGAACTGCACTGGGGGCCGCTTCAGTACTTTAAAACTATGCCACATGTCACTCAAGAGATCTCTAAATGTGCCACGGATCACTTAGGGCGGTATTCACCGACATGGTTTAAACTATGTTCACAATTTTTTGATGAGAGATCCACACGGATTGGTTAAATTCAGTTTTTAACCAATCTATGTTGATCTCTTTTCCAAAAATTGTGACTACAGTTTAAACCATGTCGGTGAATACGGCCCTTAAGTGTTCTGGAACTGTATCTATGAATGTGACGATCTATGAATGTGCCACGGGTGACTTCAGCGATCTGTAAATGTGCCTCTTAGTTCATTTTCACCAAATTAGGTTTGAGGGTGCAGGCCACATTAGATAACCTTCAGGGCCACATTTGGTCCGCGGGCCAAGGGTTTGCCATATATGTCTTAAAGGGTGGGTCACAATGAATTTCTCAAAAAGAAATTTTGAGTTCTTAGCCTTCAAATAGCATTGAAGTTAACAGAAATTGATGATAATATTATGATTATACATATAAAAGTATTTTCTTTCGAAATTTTAATTTAAAAAAAACAACTTTTTACATTAAAAAAAAAATTCGTCTGGAGGGCGCACGAGCCCCCTATGCTCCCCTCCCGCGTACGTCTCTGATCCCACCAATATGCGTTAGGGGGCAGTGCTGACGGGGGGGGGGGTCAGAGTTTTGCTGACTTTTGCTGACAAGTGGGTCAAAATAAAACTTTGCTGACGTAATACTTGAACGGTCCCTTACAAACATCGTCACACTATGCACTATGTATAGTGTCGTGCATCGGATATTTATATATCGATATACATACAATATGCGTATACTGTATATGTATAAATATGAGCGATTGCATTCTAGTTTGTAATGAATGTTTCAATATGGTGTTCAAAAAAGAAAAAAAAAACCATTCCATCTAGAATTGGTAAATTTTGTTCAAAAAAATAAACAAAAGTGTTATTAAAAATTCTTACGCCGATTTACGTTGGTTATGAACTTATTTTTCGATCTGCACGAATCGGATCTTTTTAATGAGGTTGACTTAACACTACCGAGATGTCAATTTGACAGCAGTTGGAAATTCCGTTTTTTATCCAGTTTTTAAATACGCTATGAACGAAGATTCTTTTTTAGGAAATAAAATTATTATTCATTTTCCTCTTCTAAAAATATAACATAGAATCGCCCCCATTCTTCGCTACATTTCAAGCGTGAGCTTGAAACATACAGGGTGTTTCAAAAATCAAAAGGACTAATTTTTCTAAAAGGCGGTAGAATGCGTTCAAAAAATCTATGTCTCTACGTGTATATGTTACTGCCAAAGCCCCGAAGTACGGCCACTTCGGGGATTGGCCAAAGCCCGAATTGCAGAAATGATTCAAACTTTGGCCGGAGATCCCTGGCCAAAGCTCCATGTGCTGATGTAAGACGGCCCAGTAGGAGCCAAATCTATTTTTTTTAATCGTCAACGTGTGATATATGTCTATATATAGTAGTTGTTTTGGATTAGCTCTATGTGACGAGAGGGAAAAAAAGTGAAAAATTTGGGAGAAGAAACTACAAAAAAATAATTACATGAACATATAGCTTTTTTTCCTGCCAAATTTTTGAGAAAAGAATGATTCGTGACTGTGTGGTTTGATGGGTTGCCATATAACTAACGTGGGCATAATTATCACTAAAACGTACGTCAACTTGACGATGATCCCGAATTTTGTTATCGGACTTTGGTCAGGGATCACCGGCCACGTCACGAATTGCCGATATCGGGCTTTGGCAGTAATCTATATAACACAACTATTTTGACATCATGGCATCAATATACAATTATATGAGAAATAATAGAACTGTAAACACCTCACATTCTTTCTACTAGTGAATTGAGTATTAACATCAAAGATAAACAGCGAACAAACATAAAGAAAACAGAGTGGACTTGTTTGAATTTATTCCACTAGCTTTTGGACGCAATATTACGTCATTTGATCGTAAAGTGGTTAAAGTGCCATCAGCCATCATTTGAATTTCAAGGGTTTGGCCCGAAATAGTTTTTCCTTCTCCCGATGTAGCCCAAAAAAACCCAAGACATTCAATGAAATTTTGAAACGGGATCTGGATTGATTTTCTCATCTAACTGACGCATCCGCCATTGTTTTTATTTAGTTTTTTTAGTTATTCTATATAAAAAACTAAATAACGCGTCAGCAACTGGGATGATAATTACATCACGATAATCTGTTCAAAATTCCGGAAATAATCCCTTTATTTTTTAAAAAAAAAACTCGAGATGCTGCTGTTTTTTAAGCTTTTTCACTTAAAAGTACTTTAAACAAAGATTCAATGGTGTGTTTTGAACATGTTTGTGTGTATGATTAACGCGCTATTCTCCTCACCAGCTGTATAAGTTCGACGCAACTGCCGTAATTTGTGTGTATTGTATGGAGAGAGAAAGGTATAAAGAGGCTTGCAGCATATAGTAGGGCTATAGAGAGAGGAGAAATGTGCGTGTGTGTGTGATGCCAGGACCTGTAAAAAACATAAGCAGGCTACCTTCTCGACAAATAATTTTTGGAACTGAAGAAACAAACAAATATCATAAATAGATGAAATAATTTGCGGACCGACAAAAAATGAATAAATGGGAGAAATAATGAATAAAAAGAAAATAATTTGAGGACCGGTAAAAATATTTTATAATTAAAAACACCTTTACGAGAAATCAAGGAAAAAGATATTTTCTGGATATTATGCTGAGGTGAACTCGGAAAGAAAAGTCATCTAGTCTCCACCGGGACTAGAACCAAGGCCCCACTTGCATACCGGGCAAGCATGCTACCATCTACACTACTGGAGACACGACCCTGCCTTCCTCATTTCACGCACTGTGGCGAGTTCACCTCAACATAATATCCAGAAAGCTGTTTCCTCGATGCCTTGGGCTGAGCAAAAGCCATCTGTCTCTCTCTCTCTCCTTACGAGAAATAGTTCGCGGAACTGCAAAAATATAAATATCGTAAATAGTAGAAACAACTTGCGGACCGGCAAAAAAATTCGAGACAGATATTTTCAGATCTGCTGACGGCGGAGACTGAAATAAAAACCACCATAGAGATGGCACAATATATTCAATCAATCTAAAATTAAGTAGGTGGATGTATGAGATCCGGTCGAAATACATCGCGGAGACCAGCAAGAAATTTCCGCGAACTGATGCCGGTCCGTGGACCCAGTGGTGGAAGAACCCTGTTTTAAAAGTATGGTCTCTATCGGAATCTGCAGAAATCTAAAGCTTCGTACCTATTAGGGCACCTTGTATATGATGGATACAATGTAAACATGAATAAATACTGATCCTCTGATTAGAGATTCGCAACCGAAGTTCAAAGGTTCCGTATCTTTTAATGCCTTGAAAATAACTCTCGATCTCGTTTAAAATACAGTTGATCCCGCGTATAACGTTTTTCAAGGAACCGTGACTTTAAAACGTTATAAGCGGGAAAATGTTTTAAACGGGAAATGCAATATAAGGTAAAGTTTTACATCGACCATAGTATTTTTTTAATGCATTGTTTGATTTATTAACAAACTTTACGGAGTACATATAGAGATTTAATAAGAAGCGATTATTTGTTATTCCCCATTAAATATTTATTCGATAATATCCGTAACAGAAAAGCACCACTTACAGTCCATACAAAATTGTCGATCACTCTCACACAAATAATCACCATTTTCGTTTCTTTACATGGGGAAAAAGCGCGCTGATTTCAAGGGGGAAAAATTCTGATGCGAATTTTTCGAACGTTGTAAGCGGGAACAGTAAAAGTTTTAAACTTTGCATTCGGAAAAGTTGACATTATCAATGTAAGAAAAGGATTAAATTCACGATAATTAGTCTTACTAAACGGGAACGTTATAAATGGGATTTATTACACAGGGATACCTCGACTCACAAATTTTTTGGCTTACGAAGGTTATTATTGTGATTTTTCTGCCTCGGCTAACGAACATTTTAGTTGATATGCAACGTATTTACGGAGGCGGGGGAGGGGGGCTTGGTGGGCCCAGGGCGGCAAGTTCAGAGGGGTGGCAAATTCGATAAATGAGTGGCCAACAAAATTAGTAGAATGGAAGAAGGGTGGCAACATTTGTATAACCCTCAATCAATCCACCTCTGCCCAGACAGCTAGAGACTAGGCCAGTGAGTGATCAAAAAAGTGACGTAAAGAGCTTGTGAGTACCTGAGTCACTGTAAGTGACTGAGTGGCAAAAGAGTGACCTGTGTATGATCAAAATAAGCATGCGAATGAACAAAAGAACGGCACAGAGAGCGAGGGACCAGGTCAGGAGTCACCTAGAGCGTGTGCAAGCATGTGAATGTTCAAAAGAGGGGCCCATAAAGCAAGAAACTATGTCAGTGAGTAGTGAAAAGAGTGACATCTAAAGCGTGTGCAAGTATGTGAGCGACAAAAACAGTGTGCATGCATGTTTGTGAAGGAAACATTGTTCAAACATGTGAGTGACGTAAACAGCGCACAAGCATGTGAATGACCAAAAGAGTGACTTAGAGACACGGGTGAACTTGTAGGAGTGGGAGGGGGGCAAAGAAGGTTATAGAAGAATGGGTGACGAATTCGAGGAAAAAGTAGTCAAAAAAATATATTAGACTAGAATGGGAGAAGGGCGGAAAAAGTCGTGTATCCCACAGACGGCAAAGCCATAAATGCCCCGCTGTGCATGCACATGCTCAAACCTAACATAGCCACGTTGTGAGTTCAATTTTTTCACTCAATTTTTTCAAAATTTCACTCCGATTATCAACAAAATCACTTGTCACATGACACCGATTAACTCATATTTACCTCAGAATCGTTTCCCAGATGTACCTCTACTTCTTTTTCTCCATTTTTTGAACCATTTCATCTAAACTCATTATTCAACTAAAATACAAAATGCTTTAAAAAAAGGAGCCTATGTTTTCAGAGCACGCGTTCTTTCAGTGCAAGACTCTTAGCATCAAACTAAAAGCAGTCTGGACATTCCAGAAGATTATCTTCTCTATCCGTATAAATATGAGACACAGAAATGAGCTGACAAAATCACAAAGGTATGGGTACGTACACCTACGAGCTCGACTGAGTTTAGTCAGCACCAGCCTTTAGTAGACTAAAGTTGGTGTTGATTGCGTACATAGTGTAAACTGAATACAATAGAACTTGGTTAATTCGAATTTTGGATAATTCGAAGTTTTACGAGCTCCCTCTTGAGAGTTTTCTCTCTAATTTGATGTAAAAATTTCTTGTTTACTTCAATTGTTTCCGAATGTTTCGGATATTCGAAGCTGGAGGGAAAAATATTGATGGTTATTGCAAGAGCAAATTTAGTGTGGAAAAATTCTAAAAGTCAGACTTGGCTTTTCTCGATGTTGTTAAAAAATAAATCTTTAAAGACAAATAAAAGTTTGAAAATTCTGTTTTTCTCCCTCTACTCTTTCATTTGATAATTTAATGCCCATTTTAACATTGTTCAGCTGGAGTGTATCGAGACCGTGCACCACTTAATACCGGAGTTCTATGCTTTTCACCCTATAGATCATGGTGTAACATTCGAAATCTAAATCTTTTTGTCATCATTAAGAGTATGGAAAGTATCGGAAAGTTCAGATTGTAATACGTTAATGAAAGTATATTTTTATGCTAGCATTGAAAATTGTAAGAAAAATCTGAGAAACAGTTTAATAACGGATGATCGTGAATTTTTTACGTAAGTCAGGCTTTGAGAATGGTGAAGAAATTCTGCACTGGATGCTGATTCCAGATCAATGGAATAATATAGCAGCTAAAACAAATTTTTTAATTAATAAATTATTAAAATTTGGGAAACAGCTTCGTAATTGATGATAACATTTTAACAATCGATAATTATTATACTATGTGAATTGAATGTTGGTGATTAAGTTGCAATTTGCAGTCATTTTACGGATTCAGGATAGATTATTTGGATAATACGAATTTTTTCTGAGTGAATTTTGGACTTGACCAAGTTCGATTCAGTATCACATCTTACTGTAAATTCTTATTTATCCATTTAGAAGCTGTTCGTTCTGCCTCTCGATCAGTTTTTGTATTTTTAACATTGCTTCTTTAGGTGTTTTATAGAACTCATCTTCAAATTTTGGGCCTTACCTAGAACGAATTGAACATTTTTTCATAGAAATCTGTAGGAAATCGTGTTTCGGCTAACGAACGTAATCCCGGAACGAATTATCTTCGTTAGCCGAGGTATCACGAAGTCTCACGAACTTGATCATTATTTACTTTTTGCCGAATCCCTCGTGCATTTCTCGTCTACATTCGTTATTATTTTGACCTAGATTAATTTGTTATCTGTCAGCTAGCCGGGGTTTCCGTTGAGTATTCAATCAAACGCTTCTAGAGTTATTCGGAATATAAAATACAGAACAATATTTGATTGGTAGATGTGTGTCAAACCCCAAAAAATGGAATTAAATTCGAAGAGTAAAGTTTTTTTTCCTACGAGGAAAAACATTTCTATATGAAATGAGAAAAGAATAATGATCTTTTTTTCCTTCCGCCAGTAGTAAGTAGCGATTTCGTCATTGGCAGAAAGGAAATGACATCATCGCCGATGACGCCCCCGACTTACGTACGGCGGCAAATTCCATTGCTGCATACGCAGACAGCGTCGTCAGCTATTAGTGCGCTACAGAGAGACGAGGTAGCGGTCGATCGTCGTGTCTGCAGAACCGAACTAAAGTAATAACGCAAAAATGACCGTGGTGGTTACCAAAGAATTCTCCGAAGGTTTCTCCGTGAGAAACTGCGGTCCCCGCACCCAGATGAAATTCTCGTCGAAGTGCGCTTACGCCGCTGCCGAAAAGACTTACGTTACTTCCGTGGATCTGATCCCGAAAATGATTCCCAGATACTTCGTGACGACGCTGCGAGTCGACGGTCGGGAACAAGGGATAACGTACTACGAGAGGATCGACTTCGTTCAGAGGATGCGTACGAAGCGATTCGGGGAGACCGTCAATAACTTCTCCAAGGATAAGATCGATTCTTATAGATCGACCTTGACATACGATCCGGATTACAAACACTACCGTTACGTGAGTCGTCTCGACCTCTGCCCTAGAGTTTCGACACTCGTGATGATCTCTGGCGAACAATCGCAGCAGCAGCACCAGCCGGTGAAGGCCAATGTTAACAAGTGCAACGGAGAAGTTCATCATATTCCGAACGGCGAGAACAATTTCGATGATCTCACTCTCCCCGCTGTTGCAACTGCTTGATCTCGCGGTGCGTGCGTGAAAAACTGCGTCCACATTTTCTTTGCTTTATATCCAAGCTGTACTCGAGCTTTTTTTGACCAGTAGGTTGTGTTTGTGTTCTTTAGGATTTATGTGTATCGAAAATCGGTATGTTCAAGTCCTAAGTATGTATTTTCAATTATTCGAATATGCATATAAAAATATTTATTCCGTACAGAAACGTAAGCAATTTTCAATATGTGTTGGGTTCTATTATTATCACTTTAAAGAATATTTATTCTGCTGTTTCCATTCTTAATGAGGGACTAACAGTGCTCCGGGAGAATTCTTAAATATTTTTTTGTTTTTCACACCATAAATTCACTATACAGGGGACTTTCTTTTATTTACCATTATATGTGGGGGGTAATGATTACTACTATTTAACCCATTGTATACCAAAACCCTATTGTTTTACATAAAAATTATAACATGAATGGAATATGAAAATAAAACTATTTGGGGGGGGGGAAGTTTTATTAAATTCAAATTACTAATTATTAAAATTTTTTAGAATATTTTTGCAGAGTTTTTAATATTTATAGCAGTCGGTTCAAAATTTAGGTACACCAATAAAAACTAAAAATTCTAATATATACTTAATTAGAAATGAAAACAAGGACACATGGTAAATAATGGGTTAACTGTAAGTGCTTCTGGTACACATTCCTCTGCGGAATCTAACGAATTGGTGCATGCGGGAACATGTTGTGTGCGTAAATGCGTGGCCCTAACGTATTTATGATGTCAGAGTTGTACTTGTTTCGTGTTCTTACGGGTGCTGCCACCCGTTTTCTATACTTGGAAGTGAAAATAGGAAAGGCTAGAACTTTTATGTTATGTTTATTTCACATGTCACCTCCCAGCCCATGGTACGATCCAGCAACAGGTTCTTCACGGGACTCTCAATAATGAATTTATGTGTGAAAAATAAATACATATAAGTATATGAATCGTCGCGTTCCTTGTCAACTCTACCTTTGCTAAGTTTGTTTCTTGAAGATAATTTTCATATTACCGAAAACTGCATTGAAGTACGAGCTTTAACGATCAAACCACATGCGGGTTATTTAGCCCTAGATAACTAAACTTATATCAGCGTTACTCAGTAGCTAATTTAGTTGTCTTAAGAGAGGCGAAGTATTAGTTATCTAAAGGTTAAGGAAATTGCGGTAATTGATCGAATTTTTTTGTTCCCTCGCTCTTCGAGGAACCGATCGCCCCCGTATTGATGTATAGAAATTTTAACGATACTCTCCGTCATTATTGTTTATTATCACTTTAACATTAGAGTATGGACATTTCCAAACAAGACTATCGTTGTAGCGAGGTTTCCCTGTATTTCTGTGCATTGCAATTGAAGGATCGGAGTGAAAAATGCTTTCAGTCCATAAAACAAGATTTTTAACGAGACTAAAATGAAGCTGTGACTAACTATATTGTTGACCTTTTATGCTGCACCTTTTCATCCTTTATTACAGCGGGCTGAAAGCATATTTTTGCCTCTTGTGTTTTTGTGGTTGAAAGAGACAGTATTAAGCTATACAAAACTGAAAAAAAACATTAATTTCGATTTTTTTTGGACTGAAAGTGTTCCCCCCCCCCCACCCTTCAATTGCGTTTGCATAATAACTTTTCATACACAGAAGTGTTAAGATTAAGTGAGAGGGGGGTCGGGACATCTCGTTATCATCGCTTATGATTCGCGGTACAGAACTATAAAATATCTTTTACATAGGATTTCAATGGAATAATTGTGTTAAATAACTCGATGCACACTAGGTGCGGCCTTGCAAAAAAGAATCTGAGGCCCTGCGCGATCTACCTTATGGGAAGGGGACGACGACACGGAAAATCTTTTTCAAAGAAATTTTGACCTTGTACTAACCTTCAGAAAGCATTTCCCATCAAAATAAATTGATTGAAACAGCATTTCAATGAATTTCTTTCGATATTTTCATTTTTTTCTCTTTCGATTTTTGATCGCTTGGGGAACGAACACGGGGCTCCCGGTGTACGGCTCTGCATAGAATAAATTTCTTAACGGTGTCTGTTATATATGTTTTTATGCTGAATTCCTGAGAATTTTTCAGTTTGAGGAAATCAATTCAAACTCGTTAATGGCAATTGATTATCAATGTTTCGGAAAAGTAATTATTGGTTTCCAGAAAAATCAAGATTTATCGGTTATCTCACCGATGGATCAAAGAATTTTCTCGTTAGTAAATGTTTACAAGTGGCTTATGCATCTTAAAATTATCACTTTTTTAGGATTGCCACGATTTTGCGGTTATACGGGGGTGTTCTGAAAGTGTTAATGCGGCTTTTATCTCATCAACCGTTGGTCGTAGAGGTATAATTTCAGTTTAAAATATGCTCAAAAGGCGTTCAAAAACTACCATGTACCAGTTTTGAGAGTGAAAATACGGTGTCCCAAAATAATAAATCTAAATTTTTATATGGACACCCTGAAAAACTCAATTGGAAAGTTGTTGCCCTGTATCTTCTGGGCCCAACAGAAAACATTTCACGTTTCGAAGTGCAATAATTTTCAATTCAACTGCTATTTAATATTCGCTAAGACATTTCAATTAAAAAATCGGACAAAAAGTTATGAAAGAACAATAAAAACTAACAGAAAACGTTCCTTTTCCCTCATTTATGCTCCAACATGTCTCCTATTTTTGAATTTGAATATCGCAGCGAATATTGCTCATAGAAACTTGGGATTTTTTTTCTGTTGGTCTCAGGAGATACAGGGCAACAACTTTCTAACTGAAAGTTAGATTAAAAGGGGGAAGACCATATAAAAATATATATTTATTAATTTGTTACACACTGTATTTTCACTCTCAAAACTGGTACAGGGTAATTTTTTCAACCGAAACTATACCTCTACGACTCACGGTTGATGAGATGAAGACCGCATTAGACTTACAGGACATCCTGTACAAGCAGTTGCAAGTTATTGCTATAATCACAATTAAAATGAATTGTACGAGAAAAAAAAATAAAAACGTTTAGAAACATGTCAAACATGTGAGATGAATATTCATATTTATGATTGATAATTATAATTAAGTTAAATAACTTTAATCCTTGATTTCAGCAAAGAATAAAGATTCAAATTGGCTTCGTGTTGAGAATACGAGAGGAAACGAAACATTTTCATTAAAAAAATCGGGATGACCATAAAAATTACAGGAAGATACCAGAATGTTCCGGGAAATTGAGGTCGTATGTTCACGCTATGTATGCAGGACTTTCAATGAGGGGCATGGACTAAGGTTTCTCTCCTGGGATCCCGCACCTAAAATGCAACCGGTAATTTCCCGGGAGCCCGGAAAAGGTAGAACCATATCACATTTCTGAACGGAATTAGACGTGCGATAGACGGCTTTTTCTCAGCCCAATATATCAAGGAAACCAGGGCCGTCATTTCAACTTTTTCCGGGGGGGGGGGCAAAGAACATGTACTCTTAATGTATTTATAATTTTATATATATTTGTATATATATATACCATTTTTAGTGTATTTTCAAAAGCCGAGGGGGGGGGGGGCAACGGCCCCAAATGACGGGCCTGAAGGAAACAGTTATTTTCTGCAGTTTATTCCAAAGTGAATTCGGGAAGGAGTCATCTGGACTCGAATCACAGACTCGAACCCAGGCCCTCTTGCATTCTGGGGAAACATGCTATTATCTAAACCGCTGGAGACACGACCCTGCGCCTTCCCCTTATTTTACACTTCAGTGCTTCACGCCACAGTGCGTGAAATAAGGAAGGCAGGATCGGTCTCCAGTGGTGTAGATGGTAGTATGCTTTCCCGGAATGCAAGAGGGCGCGCGTTCGAGTCCCGGTGGAGACTAGATTACTTTTTACTTTCGAGTTCACAGGCATAAATTCCAGAAAATATATGTTTACTTGAATTGGGGACAAGAAATTTTCATCACTTGCAATCAATAAATTTTGAAAATTTATCGCATTAATAGATAAAATATAAAATCCATGAATGACGCACAGCATATTTAACCATCTAGGTGGCATTGACGAGATATCTCGTCAATCTCTTGCCCTTATTAGCATTGATAAGCCCAGATATTTTATAGAGTTGATTTCTCGATGGAACATTTCCCCCCCCCCCATACCCTTATCTTTGAACCCGCTGTAAACCGGTAGAAAGCCTATATCAGTAAAAAAAGATGGTATTTAAAAGGGGGTTCAGTGATTTCTGCTGTGTCGCTTAAAGGGTTAACAAGTCAACCACTCAAACGTTGCTGAAAGTGCAAAACGTGAAATCTTTTTTTTGCAACAGCGTATCCCTTTTTCTCAAAACGTATGATTGTGTTTTCAATTGGGTTGCTGTATTTTTGAAATATATGGCATCCATATTTGTCATGGGCATCTTTTTATCAGCCACCTCGTTGGGCATTTTGCCTGTTGTGGCCTTGTATTTGTATTCAATGAATTTTTTTTTCCTGAAAAACAAAAAGAGAGAGCATTACTAAATAATAATTTTAAATGAAAGGTATCAAATATTGTTTGACGAATTGTTCTACAAATACTAAAATTACTCCGAATGGCGGACCCTCTATCAGTAGTTCAGTAAATTTTTCTGAAGAAATTTTTTTAAAATAAAATTACATTAAAACATTTTCATTGTCATTAAAAAATCAGAAATAAATCATACACACAAATGAAAATATCATACGCCAGCATGTTGTTTAGCCGTACGCGCGTATTTGTGCATTTATCTCACTTCTAATCAGTTATAATTAGCAAGACCTACTACTAGATCAAAAAGGCATTTTTTGGAGATATCATGTTCTGGCCAAACGCCACAGAATTTACACTGCGATAATTCTTCTAATTAATGTGAATATTATAGTGCAACATATATATGTAAACAGGGTGCATATAGAAAACAGGCGGTACGGCATTTTACTGGTGAATTGTGGGTCCTAGAGGCATACTTCCGATTAGAAAAAGCTTCCAAATAACGCGTAGTGCTCAGATATGCCTTTCATGTTTCAAGGGGTTTTACAGTTATTAAAATAAAGAAAATTAATTTTTTTTATACAATCCCCGTGTGCCCCGAAACCCAATCAGAAAGTTGTTGCCTTGTCTCTTCTGATGAAAACAGACAAAAAATTTTAGGTTTCCAAGTGCAATATTCACTGAGATATTTGAATTCGAAAAACGGAAGAAATTTGGTAAAACATCGTTAAATGCGGATAAAACGGGGTTTCCGCATTCAGAGCTGTTATCACCTTTCCTCCAACTTTTTATAATTGGAAGTATTCCTCTAGGATCAACTGTTCGCTATGCACCCTGTTTAAAGTTTAATTATATAATAATTTTTTAATTTCCCATTACTATTATGTAATGCCGCTGTGGTGGTCGAGTGGTTATAGTGACGGACTCGCGATGCGAGGATCCGGGTTCGAACCCCACAGTGGTGGTCGGCTGAAGTTGGTTTTCTGTGGTTCCTAACTTCAAGGCGCAAATGCGAGCCGATCTCCCCGTTAAAAAGTCTCGCCACAGAGAGCAACAGTCCTACAACGATAAATCATTCAATCATAACACTTCACTCATAGTTAGAAAAACTGGTGGCAGATGGCAGCACTACACATAACAAGCATTACAGAGAAACAAAAAAACTTCACGTCAGGTTTCACTACACGTACACGCACATTCTCGCATGTACCGATTCGTTGGGGGTTCCACGGAGGGGGGAGAGTTGGGCGGGGTGCATGTGTGGTGTAGCAGTAGTAGGTAGGGCCTCCAAAAAATGGCTCGGGGATCCATGATGTTCTTAAGTCAGCCACCTCGTTGGGCAATTTGCCTGTTGTAGCGTTGTATTTGTATTAACTCCCTTTAATAGTAAAATACTATTTAAATACTTTAAATAGTATTTTTAGGCTCAAAGAGAGCACTGTTGGCAATCTCCGCGCGATACATTCACCCCCACCCCTTTCCTAGGTACGTTGGCCTGTTTTGTAGTCAAACTTTCGGTGAGAAGTGAATAAATTTCTCCTACAAATCAATATATTAGTTATTCAATTTTTTTTAACGACAAATTAATAACACATAACTATTAATGACATTAGTTAATAAACTTTAGGTATGAAGGGTGGCTTGTAAGTGCTAATGCGGCCTTTATCTCATCAACCACCTGTCATAGAGGAATGGTTCCAGTTGAAAAAATGTTCACAATGTGTTCAGAAATTATGCTCTAAAAGTTTTAAGAGTGAGAATACAGTGTGTCACAAAACAGAACATCTAAATTTTTATACGCTTGTCCTCTGACTTCCAATAAGAAAAATGTTGCCCTGTTAACAAAAAAAAAAAAACCCCCATGTTTTTAACTGCAATTATTCCTGAGGTATTTTAATTTAAACATCGAACACACAAAAGTTGGGAAATAACAGCAAAAACTAACAACACTCCTTTCCCAACTTTTCTCCAGTTTTTGAATGCGAACAGCTCAGCGTATATCGCTCTTGAAAACATAGGATCTCTTTCGTTAGACTCAGAAAAGACAAGACAACAACTTTCTATAGTAAGTGGAAGTTAGGAGGCAAGGGAACCGTATAAAAATTTAGACTTTTTATTTTGTTACACGCTATATTTTAACTCTGAAATCTGGCACAGGGTAATTTCTTAACGCCCTTTGAGCATTTTTTAAATTGGAATCGTAACCTCTACGACGAACAGATGATGAGATAAAGGACGCATTAGCACTTGCAGGATCCCCGTATATTAATACTTTATAGTTATTAAATACGTTTAAGTTTACTTGAATTGCTCGTGTGTGTGTACGATAACCGAATTCCGGGATAATTCTAATTCCCGCTTTCACGGAATTGAGAAAAACCAGGGAAACATTAATCCATAGCATGGATAAAATAGGCATAAAATGGCTCCCATGACTATGGGTCAGAGATGTTTGGTTTTGTCGGCGAATGTATGTTGTTTTAATTTAAGGGGCTCATACACAAATGCTGCTCTTGCGGATATCTGGCCCTAGGTATAAGCACCTATATAAGTACAGTAAAACCTCTCTTTTACGGACACCGCCGGGACAAAAAAATTGATCCGTAAAAGAGGTGGTGACCGTTAACCAGGGGATTGGAATGCATACTTTTATTATACGAGGAGAAATTATTATTTGGCCGTAAAAGAGGGGTGACCGCATCTGAGGGGTGTCCGTTAAGAGAAGTTTTACTGTATATGCAATAAGCCTCTCAATTGTTTTTTTTCGAAGGGTTTCCTTGTTTTACAACAAGAATGGCAAACCTGCTGTTTCGCAGGCAAATTTTCAACGGCTGAAATATTAAGAAGGGACAAAATAAATTTTCTTGTATGGCGTAGTTTGAGAACTGTGTTTTATGTATAAATATTTTCATTCAAGGAGAAAATATTCACTAAACATTCGTGTTTCCAAGCGGTGTTCCGCAGAACACTGGGATTCCGTGACAGCTATTTTGGTCTTCAACATGATCAAATGCCACTGAACCCTTAAAAGTCCCGAATTCCGGACAGCTTTCGAAGGAAACAACTTTATTGTCGCGATGGTATTCGAAAAACTGTTCTTTGTTTTGAATTTTAACGAGGTAGTGTCGTTTAAAAAAATTTTGACCTCTGGAGAAGGCGCAAGTATGTGAGTGACCAAAAAGAATGGTTAGTAAGCGAGGTACGAAAACGGTGACCTAATATAGAGGGTGTGAAAGCACGGGAACGACCGCGAAAGAGTGACTTAGACACAGAGGCATATTTACGGCGTGGGAGGGGCAAAGCGGTCTATACAGTCCAGGGCTACTAATTTGGAGGAATGATTAGAATCAGGAAAACTAGACTAAAAAATGGGTGAATGGCAACAAAATTTGTATAACTCAATAGGCCACAAAATGATAAATTCGTCTTCGGCGGGGGTCCCGAGCAAGGCCCTAAAACTATGTGGTTCTGATTTTAGGATTATGGTATAGTTTAGCGGCACGTGCACCATAGCACCTTATCTCATCATCGTGGAGTGCTCCTATGCATCAGAGAAGGCCCTTCAAACCGTCCTTGGTTAGCTCATGCGATAAGGCAGCCCTGGAGTAGTAGTTAGAATCAGGCAATATATCTTCTTTCTTCAATTCAGAAACAAACAAAATTAGTGAAAAAGCACTCAATGCTTGATAATTAATAAATACCCTCCGCGTTGAAAATTACCGGAGGTGTGGTTCTGTTTTGGTTGGAAAACAATTGTTGTTCATCGTTGGTGGCGCGCTATCTCTTGTAAACATATGTGAGGAACATAGCCAAAGGTGATCAGTCTCAGAGCAACATGCCTACAAGCAGTACAAATGTAATTCAATCATAACACATCACTCGCTTCACTTCTGAAATATAGATGGCTGCACTGAAAACTCAAACACAACACTACATACGCACTCAGACTGTTAGGTGCACACGTACGCAGTTACACTTCCGGCACAACTCACTGGGTAGTAAATCGCCCATAGATGGTGATAAACCTGAGTTGTACTCGGTTTAAAAGAAAGGAAGCCAAAGATGATCACGCATGCGTCCTCATGTGGAAGTTTAGGAATGTTTGGTAAACCTACTTCCAACGCTTTCTCTCACACATTGAGTACGTAAATAACGAATAATATCGTTACACATTGGAACCCCCTCCCGTGACAGCTTAAAAAACGCCCATTGAACTGAATAAAAATGTTTTATTTTGGTAGTAAAAGGATCCTTTCTTGTATTTTCCAGATGGTGGGCACATTCCTTTTAATTTCACCTGCACAGACCTGTTGTTTTTCTGCTCACAGAATTTTGATATCTGCGCGGAATAAAAGAATATACACCTTTTACATAACGTGGATAATTTTTCTGCGCAGCAAAAACTTCATTTACACGGAAGCATTCCCAGATTCAAAGCGGCCATATTTTGTTAACTTATTGATGATGAAAAAATGGTGTCTTTCTCTTTTGTCCATAACCAACAAATGGGTAAAAATAAAATTTCATTAGAAAAGAATATGCCTTTTGAAAAATGCCTATACAGTGCAGGATGTATTATATAGAGAAGTCTCATTAAACTGCAACCCCTTCTGCCACCTTCCAACTAAAAAAAACAACTGTTTTGGTTCTATGACTGGTACATACAGGAAAAATTGGTACACTGCAATACAGGATATTGATAAATATTTTTTAAATAATAATACGAATTAAATGATCAAGTTTGCTGGAAATTTTTAGCAGTTGATGTTAGTGTGTTGTAGAATAACATTAGTAGCACTCGCAAAGCATAACCCCGTCGAGGGATGTCTGCAATGCGGCATAACGGTCATCCTGAGTCTTCGCTTGCTAATTGTGTTTTCGCTCCAGTGTTACGCCTGCCCTCTTTTTAATTATTATTTTATTTTTTTGGAGTCCCATGTGCAATCTCTGCGGCTATTCACCTGCTAAGTTGCTGGATTTCAAGGAGTAGAGTCCATATGTACAAACATCCAGTTTAGGATTGTGATTGGTAATCGTCAGAGTGGAGGTGTCACCAACGGATATTCCAACGGTCGTTTTTCATGCAGTTTTATGGTGATTTCAGTGCTGTGTGTGTGTGCTCAACAGTGTTTTCCCCCCTCCCCAGTGATACGTCTGCCCCATTTTTGCCCCTTTTTCTTAGGTTTTTTGTGATTTCAAACCAAGGTAAGTTCTGTTTCATAATTACTCAGTGCTATGGGGAAAATCTGCCCTTTCTCAAACATTGATGACATTTCTGTAGTCAAACGATTGAGTGCCTTAGCTGCAGATTATGCTGACTCAGGTGAGAGTAGAGAGATATTTGATAACGTTGTATTTGATTGGATTAGGGAAAAGTACAAGGAAGGTAACGATGTTAACAAAAATGATGAATGTGATATTGCTGATAATTTTGTTGAACTGTTCTCAGTGTATGTTATGCTTTTGGATACTGATAATAACGAGGAAAATTCGGTACATGATCTTTTGTTGTCCACAGCTCAAACCCTTTTTGATGGGTTAAATACCTCTTCTTGTAAGCATAGTATGAATCAAAAATTTCGAAGTGTGAAAAAGCCAATTGATACCCCCTCCGCAGACCCTTCACCTGAAAAATCTCAAAGCAAAAGGGTCAAGAAACTGAAAAAAAAGAAAAAGAATCAGATACATGATTCAAGTGTTAGCAGCTCTGCTTCCTTGTTGGATAGTATTACCCCTTCAAAAGGTATTAAGCAGGTAAAGGGCGAACTTTATATGGCTGAAACACCATGTAAAAAGGCCAATAAAAGGACTAAAAAGAACAAGGCCCTTAACAAACAACTTGATAAGTTCCAAAATTCGGGATCAGCTGGGAAACATCAGCTAGATTGTGATAATAACAGTAGTTTTCATCTTGTACCCAATGAAGTGGAGGCTACCCCTCCCGTAGGAAAAAGTGATGGTGATCAAAGTAAGAATGACTGTAACGACACATCTTCTACTGACTCATCTTCTGATTGTGACACACATTCTTCACAAACATCATCAACTTTTTCAGTCGAAGGAAACGAATCTTCACATATAAATGCGACACAGCAAATTGAAAATAACACTAAACAGGAACAAACAGTAGAACAACAATTGCCTAGTAGTGTTAACTCTGATTTGGCTAATCAGCCTAATGACAACAATGGCTTTACTGTTGTAAGTAGGAAAAAGAAAAAGACTAACATTCCACCGATTATTTTGACTTCATGGGGAAACAACTGGATTGTTGATTTCAGCGAAATTAAAGCTGTATGTGAGTTTCCCCCCCAACAAAAGCCAACGGACAACAAAATAACCTTCCAAGTTTTTTCAGAACTTGATCATAGGAAGGTAACAAAAATTTTTGATGACAAAAAATTCAGATATTATACTTATCAAACAAATAGCAACAGAACCTTAAAGTTTGTCATCAGAGGGTTACCTGCAAATGTTAACCCCCTTGACATTAAAGCAGACATTGAAAGGCAGGGTATACCAGTGGTCAAGGTTTGTAATATGAAAAATTATTCAAATGGGAGACCTTTCCCACTTTTTTTGGTAGAAGTTTTTATTGAACATAAGCATTTTGCTAATCTAACATGCATAGGTGACATCAACATTAGTATCGAAAGATACAGAGGAATACAGTCTCCCTTGCAGTGTAGGAACTGTCAAAAGTACGGGCACAGCAGTTATTTTTGCAAGGACCTCCCTGCGTGTGCATTTTGTTCAGGGTCTCATGAGACTCGGAATTGTACTCATAAAGGTGATAAATCTAAATTGAAGTGTCTTTTATGTGGTGGCCCTCACACGGCTACATATTCTGGATGTAGTGCTAGACCTGAAGTGCCAGGGAAAAAAGGCAGGATTTTTGAATCTAAACTGCCTGTATCACTTAGGGGCCCTTCGATGGAAGAATTTCCAACTCGCCCTTGTCAAGATGAAGACAACTTTAACATAGGACACAGCTCATTATTCATAAGATCTACTAATAACACAAACATTTCACCTAATTCTGATAAAACACATGACAGAAACATGGAATCTGAAATTTCAGAACTAAGGAAAAAACAAGAATTTTTGCATTTTACTGTTAGGAAAGGGCAACATCCCTTAGGACGAGGTAAAGTGATTAAATCAATTGATGATATTTACCGAGAATTGCATCAAAAATTGTATAAAAATGTGATGAACCAGCTTATTATATACACAGAAGAGCTGGACATGAGTGACATCGACATGGTCAATGATGATAGCTATCATACCTCAAATGAGGAAGTGGACTTTTCTAATCAAAATGCTATCTCACTGGCTAAAAAAACACACGGTGATCATTCCAACTCTGATAACCTGTCTAAAAATTGCACGGACACTGAAAATTTAATCAACAATTTTGGAAAATTGTTGGAAGGGGCTAACATTGACAAAAACAAGATTCAACAAATACTCTCAGTTTTGATTACCATTCTAATATCGCCTAACAATAGCTCAAACAATTGATGCTCCTCCCAGGCCACTCATTGTAATGGCCTGGAATGCTAATAGTCTTAGAGGCTCTAAACACTTATTTACTCAAATGCTTTTTGATTATCAAGTAGATATTGCACTTATCAATGAAACTTGGTTCCTTCCCAGCACGGTTTTCAACATAGGTGGTTATCAATGCGTCCGACGGGATCGACTACATAACCGGGGGGGAGGAGTCTGTATATTTATTAAAAATTGTATTCCCTATCAACAAATTATTCTTTCTGATTCTACTGATATTGAAGCTGTGGCGGTCTCTATTCATATAAATAGAGTATCAATGGACTTTTGTGCAATTTATAAACCGCCTAATAACAGCTTGGACTTAAATTTGTTAAAAGAAATATTCAACACCAGCTCACCTGTTCTAGTAGCAGGTGACTGGAACTGCAAGTCATCTCTGTTTTTCTCGAAGTCAACAAATAGAAATGGTAAAATTCTTAGGAAATTCTGTATTGACAATTTTCTTCAAGTAATCTCTTCCCCTCAGCCAACTCATTTCCCTGGCCAAAACAGAGGAACGCCTGATGTCATTGATTTTGGTCTAGCAAAAAATTTTTTGTACGATATACAAATGTATACTAAGGCAATTTTGTATTCTCCTCACAATCCCCTGTTCTTCAACATTGACTTTTTAATACCCAGAAAAAGGCTTTTGGTAAATCACATTGACTGGAATGCTTATAATGACAGACTTTCTTCAACCGCACTAAACACTGTTGATAACCCAAACAGTGATGACATTGACCAAGCTGTTGATAATTTGACCCATCTTATTAATGACTCAATTAAAGCCTCTTCTACTCAAAAAATCAAATCTGAGAATCAATTTGGCTTGCCTAAAGAAATTTTGGATAAAATTAGGCATAAAAACAAAGTTAGGAAAAAGTGGCAGAGGTACAGAGGTGCCTTAGACAGAATAATTTTAAACAGACTCCAAAAGGAGATCAAAAAAGAAGTTGCATCTCACATCAATGACCGTTTTTCTGACTTTGTGGGTAATGCTACAGCAGAAAACGGCAATTTATGGAAAGCTTGGCGGATATGTAAGCCCAAAACTACACGAATTAACAAAATTAAAAAGACAGACAACACAATTGTTTACACAGATCAGGAAATTGCTGAAGCATTCGCAACTACTTATGAAGGGCAATTTTCACCCAATAGGAATCAGCCTAACAATACTAAACTGCGGCTTCGTAGAAAAGTCGCACAATTTATTCACTTTCACACAAATAATTCTACATGTCACATGGATCTAACAACTAATGATGAAATCAGCTCAATCATCAACTCATTGGATGTCAAAAAAGCACCAGGTGCTGATGAAATTAGCAATAAGGCCTTGAAGTGCCTGCCAGAAAATATCATTACTCACATAACAGAAATTTTCAACAGGGCTTTAACATTAAATTATTTTCCAAAACCTTGGAAACATTCTGTTATAAAAACAATTCACAAAGCTGGGACTGACCCACTTATGGCACAAAACTTCAGACCAATAAGTTTACTGAGCAACTGGAGTAAAATCTTTGAAAAGATTGTCGCAAATAGACTTACACAATTCATCAATGAAAATCATTTAATTAGACCCGAACAGCACGGGTTTCGGCCTGATCACTCTTGTGTGACACAGCTGGTTAGAGTCTCAGAGTTCATAAATGAAGCTTTTAACAATTTTGATTTTGTGGCTGCATCATTCTTAGACATAGCAAAAGCATTTGACCGTTGTGATTATGCAACATTGCTTTCCAAACTCATCGACTTAAATATGCCTCCGTATATGGTCATATTCTTCTATCACTATCTTTTAGGTCGAACTTTTCAAGTAAAAATTCAAAATACACTTTCTTCAATAAAACAAATTCATGCCTCTGTGCCTCAGGGCAGTGTGTTGGGGCCACAACTGTTCCTGCTATACATTAATGACATACCTTGTCCCCAAAATGGCATAATATCTTTATTTGCAGACGACTGTGCAGTTTTGTGCAGTAGCAGGGATGCAAATCAGGCCTTCAACAATTTACAAGAAACCATGGATGAAATAGAATATTGGTGTGATCAATCTGCCATCCAACTGAATAGTGACAAATGCAAATTTTTATGGTTCACTAGACGTCGTAAAATTCCGGACAGACGACTTCAAATTGGTACACAATCTTTAAGCCCTGTTAGACAAATAAAATACTTGGGCTGTATCCTCAACAAAAATCTATCTTTCTCTTCACACATTGATCATGTAATAAACAAATCTAATAGAATTATGGGTATGCTCAATCGCATCACATTTCCTCAGGCAAAACTTTCATTAAAGAACAAAATTATTCTTTTTAAATCCATAATAAGGCCTACTCTACTCTATGCTTCGCCAGCTTGGGCGCATGCTTGTAAAACGAATATCAAAAAACTACAGACTATGCAGAACAAAATACTCAGAAGATTTGTTGGAGCCCCTTGGTTTGTTCGCGGAATAAACATCAGACAAGACTTGGACATACCTCACATATTCACATACATTAAGAAATTAAACAATGATCAATTCGAGCGAATGTTTAGTTCCCAATTCGAACATCTGAGGGAAATTGTTGACTATGATGCTGACTGCTTAAGGAAATATAGGAGGCCCAAACAAATTGGGCGCCTTACATGGGAGAATTTGTAAAGATGCTTTCTTCTACAAATCTCATTGTATACATACTATTTTAATACATAAATTCTCTCATTCAATTGTATATACTCACATTACTTGCATACTATGTATCTATCCACTTTTGACATTTATTCGCATCTATTCGATTTGTATCTTCTCATTATTGAATTTGTGTATATGTACATATATTTCCCAATTGAACTTGCATATTGAACTTGGCCTGCATATGATGTACATTTGAAAAAGGTGTAAAAAAAAAAAAAGAGCGAGAAGACTCTTTTTGAACTTTGGATTGTTTTGCTTACATAAAATTTGTCAATAGTAAATCCCCATTAATTCCTGATGCACTGAGTTGAAACAGAACTTTATTACCTGTATTGCATTTTTGATGTTACAGCTGGGGTTTTTGCGTCACGACTCCCATGTGATGTTTTTTCCCCATTCCACTTCGAATATATGTTGCTAGCTGCAGATTGTGTGACCTGCTTCTGTGAACTGTGATGACATTTGCCTGCTTCTGTGAACTGTGATGACATTTGCCTGCTTCTGTGAACTGTGATGACATTTGCCTGCTTCTGTGAACTGTGATGACATTTGCCTGCTTCTGTGAACTGTGATGACATTTGCCTGCTTCTGTGAACTGTGATGACATTTGCCTGCTTCTGTGAACTGTGATGACATTTGCCTGCTTCTGTGAACTGTGATGACATTTGCCTGCTTCTGTGAACTGTGATGACATTTGCCTGCTTCTGTGAACTGTGATGACATTTGCCTGCTTATAGCCAGATCATGACTTTTCACCAATTTGACCAGTTCTTTTTACATACACTACACATTCATGCAAACACATATCTATCTACAAACATGTACACATTTTCTTCTTCACAGGCCTTCTTGGCCAGTTTTTATGCCGGCAGTTGGCCCTCGCGGGCTGGGAATCGGCTTAAAGTTCAATTCTGGTCTGGTCTGGTCTAACCCCGTCGTCGTCCTCTTGTAATAGTAATCAAAAAACATACGAACCGAAAACATCTTAATTCGGATCTGTTAAACTTTTTTATTACAATCACGAGAAGTCATCCAGACCAGACCAGAATTGAACGTTTCCGTCGCTGCCCAGCCTTTGCAGGCTGTCTGGCGACTTACAGATCACCAGGAGTGGTATGAGAAGGAAAAAGACAAGTTTGTGCATGTGTGTAAGGTATGTAGTGTATGTGTGTGTGTGTAGAGAATGAATGAGCCAGGAGAGTATTGTTTACAAATCTTCGCGAAATGAATGCTCATCGAGATAAAACACAACACAATCGAAGAACAAGGGGGAAATGTCTTAGGGGAAGTAGCTGATGATATGCTACCCAAAAACCCCAACATTAAAAATATTTACATAATCGAGAGACACTAACCAGAGATGTTTGAGGTACTGTTGAACCGTCATCAGTCATATAACATAATCAAGAACGTCAAAGAAAAAGTTATAATGAAGACAAAGATTAACTGTTAAAATTTTGCATCAAATTTGATAATTTAATTTATATTAATGCTAAAAAAATATCCGTTAATATCCTATCATGTTTTTTTCATGCGGCACATTAATCAAAAACCGGTCACTAAATTCCAATAAAAAAAACCATAATAGTTGTGTTTTTTAATTGATAGATGGCGGGAGGGGTTCCAGTTGAATGATGTTTCTTAGTATAATACATCCTTTTAGGAAATAATATACATTATTTCCTAAAAGGTATATTTTTTGGCTGATAAAATTTTATTTTTACTAAGATAGCAGCATATTTTGTCATTCTGCCAAATATCGAAGTTCTGTGCGCAGAGAAACGGGTCAGTGCAGGTGAAATAAAAGACAATGTGCCCCCCGAAAGAAAACGAAGTTAGAGGGCACATTTCGTGTAGGAATAAAAGTGTTCCTTTCCCGGGAGCATCTCGGTGCTCATCATGCCCCCACCTATCGGGAGCCATGCTTCCTAGCTTGACTGAGATCTTCAGTGGGGCCTCCTCTAGTGATTTTATATATTATAGCGTGAAAAAAAAGATAAGATTTATTTTGGTTGGGGAGGGGGGCCCCGTGCTAGAGACCTGCCACCCCCTCCCCCTGTGGGGGGGTTCATGGTGCTCACTCAAACCATCGAAGATAAATGCTTGATTTCGTACACAAAAGATATTCATCGACAACTTAGTTGAGCACTCTACGATTCATCGTGATTCGCATCATGATTATTTCAGTTAGAGAATATATCAGAGTTCTCGTACGGGAACTCTTATTCTGGTGATGGTCATAATTAGGGCTGGTCCGATTAATCGATCAATTGTTAATTTGTCTCTCTTTAGTCGATTCCCGCAGCACAAGTTTGGATTCCTTGTTCATCTTCCGACAAATACCACTTTCAGTCTCAACACCATACTAGAAGTACTGTATCTCTCCAATGTGGTGCTGTTTCGGCTCCGGAATGTTCTGTGTGTATACCTATATCTGTTCTATTTCAGGCGTTTCCAACGTATACTTTCTCGCGGAACACTTGATAGTTATAAGGCTGTTTCGTGGAATCTTGATGATATATAAAGTATATATATACAGGGTGATCAGCGAATAAGCCCATATTTCAAAATTAAATATCTCTGGTCTTGCAATGTCTCAACGGAAATGGAATCACATGCAACACCAATCAACGATTCAAGCTCATCCAGAGTAGGGGGATCGTTTCGATATTGACAGTGTCTTTCAATGCGCCCCACAGAAAGAAGTCAGATCGGGAGAATATGGAGGCCAATCTATTCCTGTGTCAGTAAATTTCGGATAATCGAACGCAATTACTCTATTCCCAAAGTATTCATGAAGAAAGCGAAAAACTTTATCTGTTCGATGTGGTCGAGCCCCATCTTGCATGAACCAGTCGATACCTGGTCGATCCTACAACGCTAGATGTGTGCTGACAAATTGCTCCAAAATTGTAACGTAACGTTCAGTAGTAATCGTTTCTCGCACGAAGAAGGGGCCGATAATGCCTCTGGCCAGTGGCGTCGGAGCCGGGGGTGTTGTGGGTGCTCGAGCACCCACGGAAGTTTGTAGAAGGGGTCCGAGCACCCACAGAATTGATTCAAAAATCGAAATTTCCTACATGAATCTCAAGACCGGCACCCACAGGTCCGAAACACTTCCGACGCCCCTGCCTCTGGCGCATACCGCAGCAACTTTAGGCGAATGCAGTGGTTTCTCTTCACACAAATGAGGATTTTTGGAACCCCAAAATCTCCAGTTGTTTATTTACGAATCCATTCAAGTGAAAATGTGCTTCATCTGTGAACCAGATGCAGCCCACATCAAATCCTTCGTTGTCGATCATTGTGAGAATCTGATTCGCAAAGTCAACCCTTTGTCGAACAGCTTTCATGGGTATGGCCTGATGACTTTGGATTTTGTATGGAAACATCCGTAGGCTATTTCTCAATATTTTTTGCGTGCTCGTGTACTTCGAACCAGTCTCTGATGCAATTCTTCGGATGCTTTTCCTAGGATTTTGCTGAACAATTCCAGAAACTTTGGCTGCATATTCAGGAGTGACTACAGTTTGCCTAGGCCCAACATTTCCCTTTCGATCATCATCCACGCTGCCAGTACGTTCGAATTTGGCGAAGAGCATGCGAATGGTTTTCGCATCGGGTCCAACTGGGACATTGAATCGGTTTTGAAAACTGCGCCTTGTTGCCGTAGGACTGTGTTCTAATCTGTGATATTCCAGTACCACAAAAACACGTCGTTCAATGGAATACATTATTTCAATTTCTACACGCTATCCTCTTTTCACTATCCAACAGTCGTACTGATCGCTTTAGACTTCGAAGCACGTTTTAAAGGCTATTTATAGGTATCATTCCGATTACAGCGCCATCTGTTAACAGTTTTTGTAACTAAATTCTCGCAATTTCTGTACAGCATTCTTACAGTTTTGCTAATAAACGTACCGTTTACCGCATAATTCTATTGATCTTTGTTGTAGAGATATTTAATTTTGAAATAAGGGCTTATTCGCTGATCACCCTGTATATATATACACACACACACTCAAACAAATTTTTGAATACAGAGAAACGATCTCACTCTCCGCTGTTCATACGAAGTACGAAAATCGGTTATCCAGGCTTTCGTACTTCGTATGAACAGCGAAGAGTGACATCGTTTCTCTCTATATGTCGCCATCTGGGGACTAACGTCGTAAGAGCTATTAGCTGAGCTAGGAGGCTGTCCATGCGCAGTCCCGTTCAGCATATGCTCTAAGGAATGAAAATGTCAGTCCCTTGTAGTTCAATGGTTAGAACGCTCGCCTGGACAGAGATTGGTGGTTCGATTCCCCACAGAGGAATGTGAATTTTCTTTCCGAACTATATACATCTCGATCTCCGCTTGGTTATCCAGGCTTTCGTACTTCGTGTAAATTTTTGAATATTTATCCAGAAAAACGTATGTTCCTACTGTCGTCCTAATAATATTATAGCCTCAGGCAAAGTGAAAGAGGGCCTAGGTAGCACCTCCTAATATACGTATTTATAGTCATAAATCAGAACTGTGCCAGATCTCTTTGTGGAAGCTCCAATTCAACTGAGGCCCTTGCATGGCCCTCACAAAGGGGATGGGTCTGGCAGGGCTCCTGCCCGGAGGACTGAGATGATTCTCTCTCATCAGATGTAATTATTTTAATTTTTCACTCTATAAAATCATATAACAATAAATCGAAATAAATAATACTGGATTTGAGATCAGCCTAAACCAACGTCTCATCTTTTATAGTGTTCCCAGTAAAACCTGCTAATAATTGCCGCGTCTGAATCAGAAAATCAGTCGGATACGTCCCTCTACTGGTAGATGATTGTTTCCTGCGAAATTGCTTCATGATATTGTTAAACTACATGTCAAACCTGTTAAGGCAAATTATTGACTCTTGGAATTAAGAAATATAAAATTTCCACCATAGTGGAATTTGTTTTTTAAATAAATTCAAATTTTTCATCAATCCTGGAATTATTTCTTTCTATTCTAAAAAAAATCGGGCCTAAGGGGCCCCGCAATTATTTTCCTACCAGGTCCTGTGTCTGATAAGGGCGGCGCTGCTTCCAATTCCATCACGAGCATCATCTATATATGCCAGGGGTTCTTAACTTTTCTTTCAAACCGAACGCAACTCCTGTCTATCGCCGCCTTGGGCAATTTACTGCCGAGAGAGTTGTGCCGGATCAACCACAGATAATTCTTTTCTGTCTCTCCTCGCAATATACAGTACATTACATTGTTTTTTCCGAGAAGTCTTCCATAGTCCAGTCTGTCAACTCTTTTCCTCGACGCACAACAAATTATGAAGATATGTAAGTCTTTTAAGAATATGACGCTCCTTTGAGACCACTTCCAAAAGCTCAGATGCAAAATTTGTAAATTACAAGGTCAAATGTAAATACGTCAATGGCTGGTGAACTGGATGGCTTTACTGCGCTGTCCATACCATTTTTTAAGGATTTGTTTACATTTTACTGTTCAAAAAAACAGTGTCATCGTTTTTGACAAATGAAGTACTTTCATTTCTAGCTATTCACTGAGCATTGTTGTAAATATTGTTCATGCCTCTTCATTCCTAAAAATACAGAACACTCATAGAATGCTATTGGGTAGCATTAGAATCACAAAACCTAGAATACAGTATCCAACTGTTTTGTTATGCAAAATGTTGTTTCACCTATACACAAAATGTGTACCATAATTTTGAATGATGAATGTCAGTTACTGTCTAAGACCATAAAGTAGTAAATGCAAAATTATTTTTTCCATCCAGACTGAAGTTTTTAATGACTACTCCACTTTTTGAACCCTTAAACTAAGCAAAAGAAAATTAATAAACCAAATGGTCCACACACACCCAGCAATAACCTGGAAAACGATACAATTTGCACTTTGGCAGAATCATTAATTGCAATCTACTACATTTGTATTTATTTTTACTGCAAGCTGTAATTGGGTTTAACTCTTTAATGCCCAGTTAGAAAACCTGGGAGGGTCGTGAAAATACCAAGTTTTTTGTGTTCGAATTGGACTCGTCCAAATTTCGGCCACTTTCCCTCTCCCACCCTTTCTCCATGCGTTTCTATTCATGCCACCCTTTGCATTGACGTTCACCCCTTCATTTCAATGGATTTTTGGGAGATAAGTTATCTATCTATATATATATATATATATATATGTATATACTGAAAACACCCCTTTCCTCACAGTATCATCTTTTTGTAAAATGCATTGAGTACCCTTAGTTCATTCTCAAGGAACATTCTAGTACATCAGCTTTTAAAATCCCATTGATAGGGTGTTGCAGATGTCTTTCCCGTTCCCGCCTCTGACAAGAGCTTTCATCTTCTTCCCCGTTGGTGACAAAAGCCCACCAAAACATACCCATACCCCCTAGCTTGGCCGACTTGAGGCGGTTATGGGCATTAACCTACTCGGCCGACTTAGGGCGATCTGGGCATTATAGAGTTAAACCTGTAGCTTTGTATTATAAAAAATAAATAAAAATAAATAAATAAATAAAAATAAATAAATTTTTGGCAATATATCTATGTGATTTTCCCCTCTTCAATTAAAAACAGTTACACAAATTTTGTTGATTAGATTTGTTAAAAAAACTAGAAAGTAGGACATTTTACCAAAAAGCAGGAAAACTAGGAGCCCTACTTAATTATAAATTTTATTTATTCTAAAAAGATTTATGAATTTTATGGTATTCAGCTCTCTCAAAAAGAACTTAATTATAAAACATTTGTTTATTTTGCATGACATCACATTAACCAAAAAATCTGCATCCTTACAAAAAAAACAATGCAAAAGCTCATTTTACACCTACTAATATTGAATATTAGGAGCATCGCATCTTCATGTGCACAACAATTTTTTTTTTTACACTTAGAAAAATTGAATTAAATACATATGGGGGGGGTGAAAAAAATTCACAGCCGTTTTATCAATTTTTCAAGCCGCCTTATACGACTAGATTCATGTTCAGGACTAGAGTTCAACTGCTGGAAAGACTGCAGATTCGAATCCCCAGATGTGTCCAAAGCGGATCCAACTCCATTTCCACTAGAAGTCACTTGTGGTTGATGAGCGCGAAATATCTCCACCATAGCATTCTGCTCACCTCTTTTCAAACCCTATACAGATGCAATGCAAATGTGTATTGTTCTTAAAACTGGTATACAAAAATGTATACATTGAATACAACATCAACACATCTGATTACTAATACTAATTTTTCTTTACTAATATTCACATTTTTGTTTATACTAATTTTTTAGAGAAACAAGTACAGACTAAAAGATTTTTCATACAGTAGAGCCTCTCTTTCATACCATAGAGCCTAATTTGGTCTCCTCGAGACCTAGGATTCCCAGATTAGGGAATTTCTCACATTATGGATCAAGTTTTGCTTATTTTCCAAGTTTCATATTTAAAGCGGTAATATATGAGACTCTCTCCTTGAACAATTCTACTCATATTTTCTTTTCAAAGAAAATTAAAAAAGCAATACAAAGTTGATCTGTTAATAACACTATCCTTTAGAACATTTTCCTGCTTAGCAACACTTATTTCAGTGATCCCAAGTCTAACTAATTCTCATTAAATTTCCCATAAAGCATTAGCCCGCTAACAACATTTTTTCACAGCGGTTTTTTGAAAACATTATAAGCGGGATCAACTGTGTATGCATATTGTAACAAATTATTAAATTTTAACCCCTTCATGATTACAGACATAATATTGCATCCAAACGCCAGTGGAATAAATTCAAACTAGTTCTTTGTATTTTCTTTCTTTTCTTGTCATCATCATGAAGCTTTATAGTAACCTTATCAACTGAAGTTGCCTTTTCTTTCCCTCATTTCTGTCTATATATACTCCCATTAATGATTTTTTTCCATATGCGTATAAGGTATTTTTCTATTCTATGCATACAAGCGCGAAAGAGAGCACATGGGATGAGGGTGAAAAGAGATTCTAAAAACATTCCCTTATGTACCTTATTCATTATAGTATTTGTTTTTAAAATTTTTTCCCTTTCCTTTATGTAACGTGCAGTTAGGTTAAGACGAGGTTACCCGATTTGTCACTGATTTATCAAACAGAGATAATTCAAATTTGTTGCCAAAAGGTTGTACCTGAAGTAGTTAAACCATAATTTCTAATTTACACACCATTACTAGTTAGGGAAAGATACCATTTATTCATTTTTTATATGCATTGCTTGGAGTTAGAATTTTTTTTTTTTTAGATTCTGGAGATCATAAATGGTAGATTTTCTGATTCCATTATTCTTCACACAACTTTTGTACTTGCGTTATGCACAGGATTTGATCGCATGTAAAAATATACATCTTTTCTAAACTTTAATTTAAATTGTGTTTCATACGGGTAGTAAAACTGTTTAAATGGGTCAATTCAAATTAAACTTGATATAAAGAATGCATGCATAAAAATAACTCTATTTAAATTTTAAACAAAGGAAATTTTATGATATGGTACAAAACTTATCGATTTTCAATGCCATAAAGAAAAATAATGCATGGTCAAAACTTAATGTTTTAAAACCTCCATACCTTCATGTCTAAAACCTTTTGGAATTCTGTAATGTCTGATTCAGGAAGAAGTTTTATATAATTCTCAACGAAATTCTGAAGATTCTCATGAGGTGCCATAACAACCTGAAATGAAAATTTTATATTAATCTTGTATGCTAAAAGAAATTTGTTTTTCCAAATGTAACTTTGGGATTGTTTTAACCAAGCAAAATTACCTTCAAAATCATTTCAGCTTTTGTCATTCCTTTCACAACAATTTTTGTATAGCTGAAGGAATACAAAAACGTAAAATTAATGTATGAGGGAACACAAATGTATCTAAAATAGGGTTTTAATAAACAAAAAAAAAATCAAAGAACAAACTATTAAATTTCAATGTCTCATACCACAATATCTTGATCATTTATAATGTATAAAAGGCAACATGCTTCAAAATTCAAAACAATTCATGCTCATAGGTAGTATCAGTTTTGATGTCATGCATTTTGGACAAAACTATTTTAACACATATGTAATAATTTTTTTTTCCATTTTTGCAAACTAGAAACAGGAAAAAAAAAGAAAGAAATTAATGTGTAAGATGCTTCAAATGATAGTTCTCTTGCTATACCTAGCAGGAGGCTTCCTCACGACAGCCGAACCCAAAGAAGGTAGGTCTAAAAGAACTGTTTTTAGCATGTGAGTATCCAGGAGCAACTGAAAAAGGAGAAAAAAAGATTTTATTAAGCATAATCAAGGCACACTGTCATAAGAAAAATAGAATCCTTACTTGAATATTAAAAAGAAATTATGAGTTCAAATTCATGAGATAAATGTATGGTGGAATCATTTTGTAAATATTCCCCATGACATGGTTTTGTCGTAAGGTCAGTTCACAAGCCAATTAAAAATCAAAATAAAATAACACATTGAAAAACTTGGAGACATTGGCAGCATTTCCCCTCCCCCAGAGAAAATTCTTGCTGGCAACATAAATGTTACGGTACTTCTAATAATAATCAGAGGTATATTTATACCTATTTTATTCAGTATATTCTGAGTTTTGCCAACAAAAAAAAGTTTTCACAATTTTTTTTGCTCAGTCCCTGATTTAGGACCTGCACTAGAGCTACACCATCAGCAGCCACTTAGATCAAGAGGTGCCCCTAATGAGATGAAGGACATTTGCATAACTAGATCACTTCCCACATCTTGGTCCACATGTATATCTCGATATGTACATGTAAAAATTGGTTTGATTTTTCTCGATATGGGAGGTTTCCACAGTTGCAATCTTATTTGGACAGATGTACACTGTGCAGTGATGTCTAGGCTAATGAAGATAATTTGTTCCAGAATCACATTCGTTAACTGAAACATGATATTCCATAGGTTTCTATGGAGAATCATTTAATTATTCAAGAAACTGTCTAAAATTACGAAGCAATTCTCATGAAACATTGAGCAACACTGTAAAAAATAGAAACACAGAAATCTGAGATAAACAACTTCACAACTGGGTGAAGGAGAATTTAAAGGAAGATGAAAAACTGAATATATATTTTTTTTTACTATGCAATAGTGGGAAAAAAAAGTGTGTAAAGTGGTCAACTCATTTCTCTCACACACACATGCAGATGGGAGAGATAAGCACTTATAATGTCTAGACTGTTCAGTTTAGCATTAAGTCTCCATTAAAACTCTTTACAACAAAGATTTTTTTTTTATAATGAATTTCACATGAAATGGCCCAAAATCTTTCTGAAAGAGAGGTGTACCTGGAAAGTGATTCTGAGGTAGAATAAATTAATCTGGCTTGAGTAACAGTTGCTCATTGAAATAATTTTGATTGGCACAAAAATTTAGCTTATGCCGCAGCTGCTTATGTTAGTGCATGCGTCCATATCAACTATAGTTCGTTTCAGGTTAACTTTGCAGTGGAGAGAAAGGTAGAGAGTGTACTCCTCCGCCGCAAAATAAAGTTCCCATAAATCGGAGTTTTATGATGATCATTTATACAGAATATTTCAATTTTTTTAATGATTTTGTGAAAAAAAAGGAAAAATATCGTTTTGAACCGATGTTTCTTCGTTTGAAATTTTTAAATTAGAAAAAAATATTGGTTACCATTATCCAAAAATGTATAGCAACCACAACGACATTTTCGCGGTATCCTAGAAATTGTGCATACCTTACCCAGGCCGCGCATCGATACATTGGTTGAGAGGCTTTTGTTGCCATAGCAACGAGTGATGAGGTTCCCTCGTAGCTTCCTCTTCACTGCAAAGTTAACCTGAAACGGACTATAGAATGTTTGTTAGCCAAGGCAAAAAATTTTCAAAAAAATGTTTGTAAACCAAGGTGTGTGTTAGTTGAGGTATCATTGTAATTAATTTTCAAAACCCAATTTTTCTACCCTATGAAAGTCAAGCTCACGTGTTCGATGTGTAAACTACTTCATTACCAACTTTGGCCATATGGCCACCAAACACAAACTCTGGCCCCTCCAACCCAACTTATTAATGGCAGTATATTGCAATTTACTGTCATTATTGAATTGGGTTGGAAATGAAGGCGCTATCTATCGGTGGTTGTCTCAACATTGTTAGGGAAAATACCTTATCTATATTCTTCCCCGGGTTTGAATCTGGGACAGTAATGGCAACCTTCACAGTGGTAGACAAGCATCTTACTACCACACCACTCTACATGTAAACTGGCTCTCACATCATATTTTATGACCATGAATTTTATACTGTAATTGAATAATTATGTAAAATAATCTCAAACAGACACATACCTGTTCAGCACCTACAGGACTGACGGGTTTGCACTTGAATAAGTGGCAAACTAGCTTTGGAATGAATGAGCTAAAAAAAAAAAATATATATAGTGATAAATCCATAAATATGAACAGTCAAAAATTTTCACTGATGGTAAAACGAATTATTTTGTTGATTATTGATTTTGAGTGTCATTTTATCAAGTTTTAATTCAAGTATTCAGAAGCTGTTACAAAAATTACATATTTTAACAATACAGTCGATTCCCATTTTAATAAAAACCCTTATTGCAAAAATCTCGCTTTAAGAAAAAAGTTTCTAATGCCCCAAATAAGTTTACATAGGAACAATTTAAAAATCCGGAATTCCTTTGTAATGAAATTTTATTATTACAAAGTGATTTCTCCGGTCTCTTGGAGTTCGTTATAGTGAAATTCGACTGTACTACGCTTATCCATTAATAAATGTTTATTTGCGGGATGAATAAAAATATTCCACACATGAATTGTGCAAAAATAAAAATTTCGCACAAAAAGTACTTTTGTATTTTGTAATGAATCATGTCTTATCAAAATGTTTTCAATTCTAAAACTGTAAATTACACAAGAAAAATATGTATATGTACTCAATGATATATATACTCAATTTCTAAAAATATTCTCCAGTAAGTATTGAAATTTGATCATTTTTTATCCCTCCACATTTATTTTCTGCTCACAAGGGTTAATTACCCTGGCTTTTAGAACTTAAATATGATTTCAAACAGCTTTCCTTCCCATTTTCCTCATCGAGAGATTGGCAAGTTGATATCAGGACTACTTGCGATAGCCATATGCTTGTGCAGTGCTCTTGCGAAATCTGATTATAATGAGGACTGAGTGGGGTTTAAACTAATGAAAATTCTGAATGTTCTCTGGTCCTCCCTTAAAATGTGATATTTATCGAGTAAACAGTTAGCACTAACTAATGAATGAAATAATTGATTTAAAAAAATTTACACTGCAACACATATTTATCATTAAATACAAAAAATATACATTACTTGGCAAATTTCATGCAGAACTGGGTAAAATACTTTCGTGATGTAGTCAAATTGTCACGAAGCAGAGGTATGGTTTGTCGCAAGTGAGATGTAATAGCTGTAACGTAACTGCTCTGGTCTCCCACTGCTTCAAATGCAGACCACTGAATCTATAAATACCAAAAATTGTAAACAAAGATTTAACTTCTTAATAATTTTGTGCAATAGCATTTGAAATACATCCACACGAAAAAAAAAATTACATGAAAAGTTTGATGTAAACTATATTTAAAATCATCATGAAAGGTGTTTAGTATTTAGTTCTATGAGAAAGAAATTAGATATTGAAAAAAAAATATAATTATTGTACAGTAAAAACTGGTTTTTATGAACTCAAATGGGAAAGATGTTCAAAGAAACAGCATATTTTTAGACACCAGAGGATTAGTCCAGGGGTAACGATATATGTTCTCAACTAAATGTTATAAACATTCTCAAACTTTTTCAATCTGATGTGCCCCTTACCTTAATCAAAGGTTATCCGCGGCTCCCAAGAGCAGTTTAACAAAGAATCTCTTCGGTGACATCTTTGTCGCACTGCTCTTCAGCATCCTCATGAACCATACCACAGTTTGAGAACCCCTAGATTAGTTTTCTTAAAAATAAGTTGGTTCATAAAATCAAGTGACTACTGTATAATGATTATGAAGATAACTGTTGATTTTCAAAATTTTAATACATCAAATGTTTTGCAAAAAATGGAAGGCAATACTAAAAACATCCATTGATGTCTAGTAATAAAATTTTTGGAATCACTTATACTGTGTGAAGAAAAAGAAATATATCAGCAGGTGTCACAACTGGTTACAAATAAACAATTCAGTACAATAAATTAAGCTACCATAATTTCTGTATTATTAAGTCAGTAGAAATACAAAAGACAATTCGACAATAAATCATTTATTATTTTTCTTATACAAATGAAATGTTTCATTAGCACTGTATAATATAACGTGGTGGAAAATACATAAGAGCAACTAAACTAAGGACAACCGAAAAATTGTCATATCTCAAAAAACTTGTGGATGAAATTTCAAAGTGAAAGTAAACTTTTTCGAATGAAAATAATTTTGATGAGTGCTGAACTGCTCAAGAAAAAAATTGTTTAAATAATAGGAAAGATCAAAACCTGGAAAAAAGCATAAGGATATGCATGTTTTCTGATGTCTGGAAAAGAAATATACATTTTTCTTGTACATACAAATACAAGGCCACAACAGGCAAAATGCCCAACGAGATGGCTGAGAAAAAGATACCCATAACAAATATGGATGCCATATATTTCAATTGCCGCCTGGACAGTTGAATGGTTAGGAAGCTTAGGAAACTTCACTGTGCAGGTCTGGGGTTGAATCCCGGTTCGGGCATGGATGTCTACTAACACTAACAAACTCCCAGGACAGATCGCAAAGATCTCTTGGGAATACGCGAAATCACATTAAAGAAAAAATACAGCAACCCAATTAAAAATTTTAATACTAAAAACTATATATACATGATAAAATATCACACAATACTCATAAAAAACATTTACGGTTGTCCTATTCTAAATATGGATAGCTTCTCGATTTATCCCAATATGTTTATTGTATTTCTTTTTAAAGGTGTCAATTGTGTTAGAATTTACTATCCCCAGGGTAAGCTATTCCATTTATTAACAAGCCTATTAAAAAAATTTTCCTGTGACACACCACAATCTAGAATTGTTCCTTACCAATCGATACTGGTGTCCCCTTGTCAAAGCAGTCGATTGATGGTGTATTAATAATTTGTGGTCCATTCTATCTATCCCGTTGAAAATGTTAAGCACTTCGATCCTATTCCCCTGACATCTGTGTTCTCCCCATGTAAACATGTTTAAAAAATATGAAGTCTTTCTTCATAACTCAAGCCTTGTGCGCCAACAAAGACATGTATAGCTCTTCTCTGCACTCTTTCAACCAAGTCTATATCCCTCTGTAGGTATGGTCTCCAAAACCTTACAGCATACTCCAGTTCAGGACAAAATAATCCTCAGAAAAGCAGAAGAATGACTTTCGGAGAACGCAAAGAGACCTTTTAAGAATTAAACAGAGAATTCTATTCGCTTTTTTGACCAATGCTGAACAATGTTCAGAAAACCTAAGCCACTCATCAATAAGAATTCCCAAAATGGTGACCCTAGTGTTGCCATAACAGCTGAGACTGTTTTGATCAGTCATGCACTGTAAAATCAATTTTTTTTTCTGAAAGTGTGAAGATGAGAGACATTATTTATTGCACATTGAAAAGGAAAAATACTTACTTTCAGAGAAACTGCAATGCCTAGGCATGAAATTTTGAGAAGAATTCAAGGCTGTTGGTTAAAGTTTCATAAATGGGCCAGAGAATTATGGACTGAAAGCTTGCACAAGAAGGCTTACCATTCGTGAGAAAAAAAGACTATTATTCACAGTTTTTGTGTGAAAAAAATTCTCTAGTGCAAATTCAAAAGGAATACAACTTGCCTTGAACACATCAAACTGTGCCTAATGTGATAAAAAAATTCAAATGTCTGGTATATGAAAAACCGAAGTACACACCACCCCCATAAAACAACCCAGACAAAAGCTATGAGAATTAACCAAACAGCATACAGCTTTCGATGCAAGTGGGATGAGGATGTTTTCTTTGATGAGAAACAATTTAGATTGACTCGATAGTATTAAATATCGCTGACATATGCAATGAGAACGATATTTTGAAAATATAGGCATATCATGTGTGTTTGAAGTGCTGTACAGGGCCCGATTTCTGCATGGGCATTTGCCCAGGGCCCCCACAATTTATAATAGTATATATTTTACTCAAATTTTTTAAATTTTATTTGATAAAATTTTGGGAAATCAAAGTTTCCCTAAATCACATCATGCTATTTCCAAAATACCTATTATTAGCAAACCCTAAATATAAATTTTAATGTTATATCAATCAGTAATAGACTTTACACAGCATGTGCAATGCACCTATTACAATATTAACACCATGACAAAAATCTTTCAATATGTCACAGTCTTTTGTTTGATTCCTCACAATTTCACATCTTTTTGACTGTAAAATGATTTATGACAAGAAAGTTTGCATGTTTGATCAACATGAGATCCTCAAATCTTCATGAAGATTCTGTAATATATTTGCGAATTGCAAAACTTTATACACCTCATCTTGCAAATTCTTTTTCAGATGAACTGCAACAATTTCTATCCTTGGTTCAGGTTGATGACAGAATGCTGCAAATGTTAAATAATGCTAGAGGTTTAGAAGAGACGTTTCCAAAAGTTGAGACAGTACTGAACCATCATTGACAATATCAAACTGTGTGTTCTAGGGAAAGATCATTCTTATTCTTATTAAAAAGGATAAAATCATCAGTTCGCTTAAGTCTTTTAGAAAAAAAATTGTCACTTTTAGCTTCATTGTGTTTGAGATAACTAAGAAATTTGATCTTGATGACATTATCAATGATTTTGTTCATATAAGAATGTGAAAAAAGCATTTATTATGATATTTCATGGAGAATTTTACTACATTTCTCATTTAAAATAGTGCATATCCTTTTTTGATGTGTTTACAAGCATCCTGTACTGTATTTGCTGATATACCAAACCTCTTCGACCACAGTTGGGGGGGGGGAGTGCCCTAATAATACCTTGATTACCCAGGGCCCCCATCAAGTCAAAGTTGGTCCCTGGTGATGTCATATATCTTCCAATTATCAAAATTTGGAAAAACACAAATTCAGTCGATCACCACTTCATTGCACCAAGTATGCATAAACTCTGGTAATAATTTTTTTGAAAATTAGAACAGATTATCTCTTACCTTATTCATGGCGGTGAGAGCAGGCTCACAAGCTGATTCAAGATTCTGAGCAAGCAGCATAATAGAACTTGAGATAACACTGAAAAACAACCATATAGGACAAATTAGACATTCATCAGAAATGAAATAAATTTAGTTAAAACATTGCTACTAAAAGCATTTGCTTCATCCACAACTTTGACTAATTTGGAATATGAAAATTATAAAAATAAAAATTAACACCTAAAATTAAAGATGCACAAATTGATATTCAATCTATTAGAAAATAGTGCAAGCACAGGCTACTTTGGCCCTGCGGTCCTCTTTTGTCCCAAAAATTAATTCATTTCCTCCATAATGATAATTTCCTCCAATAATACAACATACTCTATAATCACTATAGAAAACCATTTTCAGAAATAGTCTTTGTAGTTTCTGCTAAGTACTACAAACACAGAAACTAGTTTCTGAAAATGGTTTTCTACAGTGATTAGAGTATATGTTGTATTATTTTATCATTTTGGGACAAAGAAGGCTGTTAGGGTCAAAGTAGCCCCTGTGTCTTTAAAGCATACAAATCATAGAGAAGTACAGTGATACCTCGGCTAACAAAGATAATTTGTTCCAGAATCACGTTTATTAGATGAAATATGATTTCCTATAGGTTTCCATGAAAAATTGTTTGATTTGTTCCAGGTAGAGCACTTGGTTGATTTGTAGGAGAAAGAAACAAAAAAGGTTATATATTTCCTTTCTTGTTGAAATTAGCTAAAGAGCTTAGAAAACCTTATTTGTTCAGAAATCACAATTTTGCTGACAACAAAAAGCACTACTGTATCAGAAAAATAGTTATGTCAGATCTGCTATGCAATAACGAAACAAGTGATAGTTTCAATGGGTAAGAAATCTGTGGGTGAAAAATTCATTTCCAATGCAATGAAGGTATTGAAAAATGCAAAAAGTGTGATATGAAAATGCAACTGCAGTTAAAAAAAACATTTACATTCTAAACACTATATTGGCTATAAAATGAAGATTTTTTGGGTATTTAAAGTAAAATTCAATATTATGAAATTTTATTTTTAAAAAATCCTATATTTTTCATATTTTATGGCTTGCATATATATACACTGATATGTACATTTAAACATCATAAAATGTATGAAAATCTGGAGTACACATAGAAAATTAACCTCTGGTCATTTTGATTGCCATCTGTACTTTTAGATAGAACGAAATGCTGTTCTTTCTATATTGAACATATTTGATTTCGTGGAAGAGTTGATCCACTTTGCCCAAGAATATTAAGAAGACACCAACGAATAAGGCAAATACGCAAAATATATACTTTTGTGTATTTGCCTTATTTGTTGGTGTTTTCTTAATATATTTGATTTCTTCTCTTAGATTTACCTGTGGAAGACGTCTTGCTCAGTTGCAAGACTTATCTGATTTGCATATGAAGGATCAATTTTCTCTTTCAGCTTCCCTTCCAACTGAAATATAAACAAATGAGCAAAGTTTAGAAAATGGAAAATCTATATTTGGTGACAGGCACAGAAGATAATATAAACAACTAACTTTTCAGAGCTAGGAATCAGAACCTACATTCAAAATTATGAAACTGAGAAGTAAAAATACTAAAATAAGAAAATAATAGTGATGAGAAAACAATTTTTCATGCTTCTATATCTAGACAGATTTTCTACAGAATGGAAAAGAAAAAAAAGCTTCTATAGCCTATAAAGTAGCCCCTCAAAAATCAGCATAGTTTTGTTTCCATAGTATTCTGACTGTGAATAAGTAATTATTACTTAATTATCTCACTTAATAATTGCTACTATCTCAGCGATAATGCTTTCATTTAAAGAATGTATATCTCAGAGAAATTCATGTAACTTAGAGTTTGTATTTATGGAGTGTTGATGTATAACCAAATTATTTAAAGTATAACACAGATACGTAATAACCTAATGAAATTGATAATATATAAATAACTATACATACAGGATGCACAGCAAATAGGCGGTACAGCAGTTTACTGGCAAACCATTGATCCTAGAGGTATACTTCCAATTAAAAAGTTTCCAAATAACGTGTGTAGTGTACTCAGATATTTCATTCATATTTCAAGGGGTTGTATGCTTATTAATATGAAAACACTAACTTTTGATAGAGTACTCAATAACCCAGTTAGAAAGTTGTTACCCTGTTTCTCCTGATGCCAACAAAAACCTCCATGTTTTTAATATTCACTGAGCAATTAGAATTCAAAAAAATGGAGGAAAGTTCGGAAAAAGCAGCTCTAAATGCAGTTTTACCCACATTTAACACTTTTTTTCTAAATTACCTCCATTTTTCAAATTTGAATATCTCGGTGAATATCAGCATTTTGAAACATGGAATTTTTTGCTGGAATCGGGAGAGACAGGGCAACAACTTTCTAAATGGGTTTTGGAGACTATAAAAAAGTTAATTTTTTATTTTAATAGCAATACATCTCCTTGAAACATGAATAACATATCTGAGTACTGCACATTATTTGGATACTTTTCTAATTGAAAGTATGCCTCTACGATCAATAGTTAACAAGCAAAATGCCACACCCCTGTATAATGCAATCAAGTATCATAACTCACTGTCTATAACAAATTGCTCAGTTAAAAATATATATACAGAGGAACTTAGGTTTACAAGTATTTCAAAAGACAAGCAAAAATTTTGAATAAAGCCTGTAGTGAATAAATCACTGTAGTGTATGTATACTTTATAGTGTTACAGTATTATTGAATTGTCATTAGCATTGTTTTCTTTGATTAAAATTCTGATGGCATTGTCATTGCGTTACCACAAGATGCTCATTAGTGAGATCTAGTGAGATGGATTTGAGCATTTCTTCGATGTATGTCTCATCTGCATCAACAAATTTTAGGGATTTTACCATTTTAATTATGTCATACTACAGGGTTGTTTGGTTTAAACCAAGTGGGGGGTTTTTTTTTCAAAAAATCAAATAAAAGTGACCTAAATATCACCTTTTCCTTGAAAAATATCATATTGGTTCATTATTAGCCAAAAGTTTTCATTTTTACCACATTTAATATTCTTGGGGTACATTTTGATGGTATATCTTTAAATGGTATAAGTGGCTTTTTTCCAAAAAGTCTCATGAATATCTGAAGTCTCTGAATATATATATTTTTTTCATATGAATTATCTTAGTTATTTAAAGTTATAAACAGAAGCCAAAATTTCTCATTCTTACAACATTTTCTAGCCTTTGGCAACATTCTAATGCTCTATATATCTTTAGCAAATTCATTAATAAGGATTGCATCACACATCTAAATGTAGTGGTGTATTATCTCACAGGGTTTCTTTTTCTCTTCACAAAGCAGCAACATTGGTGACACCATCATGCTAGGGGCAGCTGGTCCTATAATCCAATAAAGGCACCAGCTGTCCCTGAAGGACAAAGACTGGTGTACTAGTAGTTACATTACCTCACAGACATTTTCATTTTCTTTCCCATAAGAAGTAGCACATCTCACACTGTATATCACCCAGTCTTACTATTCAATAGTTGTTTTTTTTATATACTTTCACTGTTAGGCCCAGCTAATCAGGGTTTTACTATATAGTAGTAATAACAGATTTATGAAAAATAATCTGCTATATATAGGGTGATTATAATTGACATTTTGATTCCAAAACTATACAATAAGTACTGGTTAGAATGACTAGAAAATTTACATGGATACTCCTGAAGCAATGGAAGTTTCTTTCACAAAAGAAAAAGTGTAAGTAGTGCAAAATGTGCAAGTAGATGATGCTGTACTTGGCCAGCAGTATAATCTATTTTATGCAACCACATCATTTCAGCACTTCCACAGCATCAGTGTGTAGATAACTTCTATCAAGATCCACATTGCAATACCAGCGAAGCAGTTGCTGAAGACCCATTTTGACAATAACAGGATTGCACAACACCTGGCCGGCCATCAGTTCACTTGACCTTAACCCTTGCAACTTCTGGCTGTGGGGGGTACCACAAAATGTTATGAACAGTGGTCAGATTGCAAACTTAAAACCTTGCTATAATGATGCTACATATAACGATAAATCCCTCTACAAAGATTTTTTTCCAAATTTTGTTTGGAAATGTCTATACTCTAATGTTAAACTACTGCCTCTCAATGAAATGATAATATCTCTACAACAATACTTTTTCTTGGTCTGCAGAGTATCGTTGTATCAAGGTTTCACCGTATTATTGTTGTATTACTGATTAAATGCCATTTTTATCAGCAATTTTTATGAGAATGAATAGCTATGGAACAAATCACTCCAGTTTTCAATATTTCCTCTGAAAAAATTTGTTTCAATGTACGAGTGATTCAGATTATGAGTGAGTCCATGAAATTAAATATGTTTGTGAATCAAAGTTCACCTACGTATATATTCTAAACACAAACCTGCTGAGTAGTTTCTAGGCAGTAATCAGCAGTTGTCAATATACTACAAACATGAATCTGCTCTGCTGGGCTCAACTTTGTAACTTCTCCATCTTTTAAGAGACTCTGTATAAGACTTGTAGAAGATTGCACATTGGTATACCTGGTAAAAGATTATTGAAGACACTGATTTATATATATATATATATATATATAAGCTAGTTTTAGACCACTTTCAAATCATGTCAAAACAAAGATTTATATTTTTAGTCATGTTATATTTTTATTTGCAATGATCAAATTGCAATGATATCAGAGTTTGGTATATATTTAAAACTATGTAATATATATAATTTTTTATATTGAATATGTTTTTATTTCATCCTGTATAATTACATAAATTCCAGATCCTGAAATTCAGCTAATGAGCTGGATTAGGTACACACACATTTAATATTTAACTGACACACCTCTGACAACTCACTCTATACCAAACTTTCAGAGGCTGGAATAATTTTCTGTTTCAGAACACTTTCATAATCTGAAAAATCCAATTCTTTAATATCTAGATGATATTCATTTTCACCGCACTATCCGGTCTAGTTAAATAATAATAATTCTCCATGATAAAATGAGAAACAATTTACTTTGCCAAAGCGTTTCAAGTGTTACCAATTTGTGTAATCATTTATCAATGAACAGTAAAATAAGTTTTAATAAATTTTGTAAGAATTAAGTCTACATTAATATTTTGTTTATTTTTAAAGTTCATGTATTCATACTGTACATACTGTTTACCTGATTTTATATTCCCTGCAGTTAAGTTAGACATTATAAAATTTATTTTAAAATATGTACAATATTTTTATTCTTGGATTTCCTTTTTGTTTGTAATAAATTTTTAAAACGTACAACAGCATGCGCATACACCAGGAGAAGGGGCAATAGAGCTGAGATTGTGGTGTATTTTTGCAGTAAAAAACGAAATACTGGGTAACAATAAAAAAAACTTGATTCCCCCCTCCCCAAGAAAGACCTGCTTACAATATTGTACATATTACAGTGCATAACAAACAACATTTATAAAGTACAAGCCTATAGTTTGAGGTTAGAAAATATTAATAAGAGCGGGTTTTGATAAAGGGTGTGTTTAATGGTATGGGTGGGGTAGAAAATGAGCATTTATAGAACACCAGCCAATCTGGCTTTTTTGTTATCTGGTATGCCCTTCCGCCACATTAGGCAGAATAGTCTGGAGTCTACTGTAAATATAAGTTGATGAAGTATTAAAAAAAATTATTTGAAAACTTGTATTTAAAACCTTCTCTCACTAAAAAAGAAGTCATTTGCACCTAATGATATATAGAGGCATATTTACGGGAGGGGGGGGGGGGAGCTGAGCAGGCTATACCCTACGGAAAACAAATTTCAGGAATGGGTGGTCAAGAAAATTAAAATAGAAGAGGGCAGCAAAACCATAAATTCACTTTTGAACGTGTAGTGCTACCATCTGTTGACCAGAAAGGTGACGATTAATAAAATACTGATACAAAAAATGCAAGAAAGACAATTAAAACAATGGGCCAGAATGGCAAGAATCCTGCATGTCCAAGCCTAGCAGGAGCCAGTCCCCAAAGCTAAGGGGAGGAGTTAAATATACATAATCATAAAATACAAAAAAAACAAAAAAGGTTTGAATTATCAAAATTTAATCCTCCACACACTGCTGTACTGATATAATATGAAGAAACTGTATATTTATTGAATTTATTATTTTTCATGTTTATTTATGAAATGCAAAATAAATTAATGATATTACTCTAAATAGAATTTCTATAACATTTTTTAATACTTGATTAACCCTTCTAAATATGAAAAAGTTTCATCTTTGTTTCTTTGACTCATTCAACATGTTTTAAAGAAACAAGTAAAATTTCTTTTAATCACAAAAAAATTCCATGCTATTTATAAAAAAAAAAAATAGAGAGAATGAAAATGACAGAGGTTTTATGAAATAACTCACTTTGGTAAGTTATTCTGCAGTATTTTTATAGCGTATTCTTTCAAGTATTTCTTGAATGCAGAAGTCAGAAGAAGCATTGGTTGCCCTGTGCTGAGCTGGGTGAACTGAATGATGCATTTTTTATAAAACATAAATAAATCTCCACAGGACGGAAGAACTGAAGCATTGTCAACTTCTGGTCTAGGTAATTTAGACTTTTGCATGTCTTCAACAAACCCATCCATCAATTTTGCAAGATTTCTGCAATAATTTGGAAAAAATTAACGGATATTAAATTTGAGCACACACATTCATGGTAAAAATTACCTTCTTTCAAATTATACAAGCCAAATGAACAATGTAGAATTCATAAGATACATAAAAAATATAAATAATGCATCTATATATATAATTGATTTTCTGTCTCTGTGTGAGTGTGTGTATGATATTTGTCAGCTCTATACAAATCTAGGATTTTGGGACAATCACCACCAAATTTTGCATATATATACTAAACGGAACCCGACTTGAACAATAGGCTACTTTAAAAGTTTGTCAGAGCTGGGCAAATGACGGAAATGGGTGAAAACTGTCGGGAAATAATGGTCCCCTAAACCTCATCAATGACTTTTGGCATGTTTATTATGGTTACCGTAGTTCCCAAACAGTACATTTCAGATATTTTTATCCCTTTACAATGTTTTGTCACTTCTTTAATACTGCCAGTAATTGGAAAAAACTCTGGCAGCGCTGGATAGTATAGCTAATGGAAAATAAGAAAGAAACTAGTATAACTTAAAGCATTGGTACTGTAGGTGTTAAACAAGAAATTCTCAACATGGACTTACTTTTCTTGGAATTCCACGTATACATTCAAATGGGGTTCGAAGCACTGGGAAATGATACCCTGGAAGATGTTAGTTTTTTGTTTCACCTGTGAAGTCTGAAAAAGATAAAAATACCATTTGTTCCATGGTATGTTTTAGAGACAATGAGGTGAGGAAAAGGTACTACTACTACTTGACCGTAATATGCACTTCAAAAACATTACTCTGAGGAATTTTTAACGAATTGTTACATGTCAGAATGTGTGTTCTGAGTGTGTGGGTGGCCCTAAGACATTGATAATGTCCGAGTTATGTGTGTTTCATGGGAGGCCATCTGTCTTCCATATTTTAAAGTTAAAAAATGGCAGATGCCAGAATTTTTGTGTTATCTAAATACCATGTCGAATGTCTGCTTGCTCTCTTCAGAGAGACTTTTTCAAATGGAAGACCGGCTTGCATTTGAAGTTGGAAAACCACAGAAAAAAAAATTCAACCAACCAACACTGTGCCACCAACAGGATTTTAATCTTAGTACTCATGATGTGAGTCCAGCATGATGCCCACATGGCCACACAGCAGCTTAGACAGATACTAAACCCTGAAAACCTTGTTTACATCTTTTTAAGTGGAAGAAAAATTGGAATGTTTCTTAGAAAATCATAAATTAGGGAGAGATAAAATTAAGGGAGCAGAGGGGGAAAAAAGCGAACAAATTTGTGTTTTACCCAGTGCACAAAACAACAAATAGGCTGCAAAATTCCCGTTATTTTCACACCCATCAACAATGTGAGTCAGTGAAACACTGCAGTGTATTGAAGACTTAAAATTTCAAAGAAAGACACAAAAAAATTGTATTCAGGTATTGTATTGTATTCAATTGTATCCAATTGTATTCATCACAGCACACATTTATTTGGTAAAAAGATCCAGATATTGCAAACAATTCTAAAAGCCTTTTCTCTCTCTCAAAAAAATTGGATTCCATGGATCCAGGTGAGTTAGAATAATGAAGTGGTTTTACTGCCAACAATATGCTATTGACAAGTAGTGCCATCTTAATGCATGAACCCATCCAGGCACGGCCTGGGGGAGGGGGGGGGGGCTTCATGAAAATGAGATCTGAATAAAACTTGTGAGAGTAAATATACAAATTGGTAGGCGGGAATTTTCAGCCAGTCAGATGGGGGCCTCAGAAAAATCTCTTCACTCTGGAACTGGGGGGGGAGGGCACATGTTGATCTCAAGATGGCTCTGCCAACAAGAAAAAAAAATTTCTTGAGTCATATTCCTATGTGCATATGACAATAACCAACACCAAATAATGATATAGAATAACTTACTTTACCACTGGTGCCATCATCATTTTGTGAAGAAATTCCACTAGCTTCTTCTTCCATTATGTCTTCCTTGAAAGGATTTGAACCATTTTCGGGTTCTTCAAATGGATTTCCTGAACTCTGAGACTGGGAAATGAGAAAAAAAACTCTCACAATAATGATTATATGAATATGAAAATTTTCTTTGCATAGATTTTGTAGTCACATCATCACTATTTGACATTAGTTTAATATAATTTCATATACAGTGAAATCTTGATATAACGATGCTCTGCAAACCAAGAAAAAGTATCATTGTAGAGGGATTATTGTGAAGCAACAGCACAATATTAGACTATAGCCATTTCCAAACAAGACTTGAAAAAATATCATTGTACAGGGATTTATCATTAGATTGAGCATTGTTGCAGAGAGGTTTCATTGTATACTACTCTTGTTACTATTCATGTTATTTTTGCAGCATACTTCACTTTACATATGACCTCAGGATATCGTGATTCTAATATTTCAATCAAGCTAAATGCACAAATTTATTGTCCCACATGCCCAGGGCATGTGAAAATCCTTACCGGGCATGCCAGACACCGGCACATAACCAAAACTTTTTTTTTTCATCAGCGAGGATGTGAGTACATTTCTCTTGCATATGTTTGTTGTGAAATTCGAAATAAAAAAGTTGAAAGACAATTTAAGACTGAAATTACCATAACAAGGCCAAATTCAGTCATTTTGAGGAACACCACACTGTTTATATGGGGATTGTAGTAAGGCACGTATGGATTTATAAGGCATATAATAAGGTTTGTTGATGGTGTATTCTTAATAATTCTAATAATTTCAAACTAGGGCATTATAAGGCAGTTGTGGCGAAATACACAGTCAATGTAATCTATTTCATTTTTACTATACATAATATTTTGCTGCCTTATGCTGCTGCTGCCGCTGCATTTTTTGCACCTACCAAAAACCTGTATTGAAACAGAAATCGGTTATGACACGTGAAGAGAACAGCAACTTGACTTCTTTCAGGCATCAACGGCATGGAAAATTATAATTGGTGGTTGATTTTGAACTTTGAATTGGTGACCACACCAATTTTACAAGGATCAGCATCAATGGACAGAAAATTTATGAATTTGACCAAATGAACTAAAGTTTGGCAGTCTTCTACTAAAGCAGTCTTTGACAAAGGCAAAGTTGGCAATATTGCCATTTGCTGGGGGGGGGGTGATTTAAAAGATCGGGTAGGGATAGTATAAGCATATAAGCAGCAGATAAAATAGTACTGTATAAGATCTTATGGGATGGCTTAAGAGGGGATGATGGGGAAAAATTCTGAGGAGGGGAGAGAGAAAGTGAGACAGATTATTTTAAGAAACTCTGCGCCAAAGTTTTCCATCACAGCCACGGTAATGTCATGGCAGATTCAGATGCTTTATATTAGATATTTGTATATTCATCATGACTTTTTTTTAAGAGGATTATATATATATATAAATATGACATAAAACTTTTTACCCATGAAGAAACTATTTTTACAAGGAAGTAAATCCAGTAATAATATTAAGCAATATTTTTCTGGCATGTACAGTCAAACCTCTCTTTCTCGAAAAACTCTAACTCAAAATGTAAAAAATCATTGCATTCACTATAATAAATCAATACATCTCTCTGTTTTGAAGTAATTTTCGAAAAACAGTCTATCTTGAAACACCCCAAACCACTGTGATAGTAAAAATGAAACATGGATATTTCTTTTTTTTTAGAAAAAACCTGGCTATTTTACCTGTGGTGAAAGAAACTGATAAGAAAGGATTATTCATATTACAACCCATTGTGTTTATGGATATTATCAATCACAGGCGAATTTTATGATTGACGGGGAGGGGGGGGGGCTGATGTAATGTGGATGGCTTGTTCAGCATGACAAAAAGTCCGCCAACAGACAACTCAAAATTGCTTCAAGAAACCTCTGGGTTTGGAACCAATCATCTCTGTGATGAAGGATCAGATCTAGTGGTTCACTTCAATTCTAATGATTCTCAGAACAATGCTGAAGATGAAATTTCTGAAAAACATTACTAAAAAAATAATTGAATCTCAAAATTTCATTTTCAAATTTCATGGACATGAACACTACTAACTTGCAGCACCTTAACTGATTCCGAAATAGTGAAATGTATGGCTGACCCGGGTGACGAAAATACAGCAGGGGCATCTGAAGTGTTTCGAACCAATGGGTACTGATTTTGAACTTTATGTAAGAAGCGTTGATTTCTGAATCAATTCTGGGGTGCTCGTACGAGTGTCACAAACTACCATGGATGCTCAAGCACCCACAGCATCCCCCACCTTTTATGTCACTGTGTACAGGAATTAGAAAAAAGTGAGTTAAAAATGAAAGATGCTGTAAAAATACTGCAGCATTTACCACAGCAAACTGAGAAGATACGGCCCGGAATATTTGCAGCTCTTACTAGTATAGATGACATTGTGAAGGAAGGCTCAAAGAGCAAAAGACATGCATCAATCTAAGCTTATGAATTATTTTAAATATGGTATGTAAATAAAAATTGAATGAAACAAAAAATTAGAACACATTTTTGTGTATTTGTATATAGTGTGATTTATATATTGTGTAACTTAACCAACAATTTCATTTTAGTATGTAGTAAAATATAGTCGGCCTACGGTATTTTAGTTTTTATCAATCAAAATTTGCACCTTTTTTGGTTTTTTTTTCCTTCTTACGCAAATAAAAACTTGAAATTTCTCGAAAAAACCATGTCTCAAAATTTTTTTCAGTCCCGTCAGTTTCAAAATATAGAGTGACTTGACTGTATTTCAAGTTGAACATGTAAATTTTTTAGATTTGTCCAGTCATGACTTTAACCGGTTATTATTTATTATATTTTCCAGCATATAATTTATAGACATTTAAAATATTCTGAAGTTTTTCTGCTTGATGACTGTGACTCTCTCTGTCTGCAATTTTTTCTTTTGAGACGTTGGAATAGAAATGAATATTTTAAGAAACCAATTTGTGAAAAAAAAATTATTTTAAGGTTCAAAATATGGTGCGTAGATGGCAGAAAAATCGAAAAATTTTCCCTACAAAAACATGATCAACAACCTTTTCAGTTCTATAAAATTTCATTAAGATAATGAAATTTACATACCCCAATTATATGCAACTGTGGATCAGGCAAAAATGACCACTAAGGGTAAAAAGCATGTGTCACCAAATGAATTTTAAGGAAAAAATGAGTGGAAAAACTATTTGTGTGTGATTATTAACTTTGAGTGATAAAAAATGAATAGAATAATAGGTAAGCCATAATAAACACTTATTAGTTTTTAAACTTAAAGTCAGATTCAGAAATCTATAACTTAATTGAAAATAACAATAACATACCTGCTTATTTTCAGATGATAAAGAAAGAGACGAATCTAAGGTACATCCTGCGAATCGTCGTGAAAGTAGAGATTCGAAATTTACAGTGAGTTGTATTGCTAGCATCAGCACACGAACCTCAATTTCTGACTTGCGAGCCATCATGATTTTAGAGAGACTTTTCCTGCATATTTTTAAAAAGCATAGGTTTTTTTATTATGTCTGGTCTGAAAACTAGGATCAACATAAATTTTGTGAACACAAGGAATAAGATATTTTCTGGATATTATTATTATTCTGGTGTATGAACACACTTCAAGAATATTACTTATCAAGGTACACAATTGCAAAAGCAATGTTTGGTTTATAATTTGAGAGCATAAATCAAGAGGCCATACATGAGGTCAGAACTATCTGATTGAAAGTAAGATAAAATTTTGATATTTAATGTAACATCAAACTACAGCTCTTTGCATAATACGCACAGTCTCAAGAAATGAAATCCCATAATCTGACCTCAAGGAAACTTGGAAAAAAATAACAATTCAAAACTTAGTGCAGGGCAGGGATTAAAAAATTGAAAAAATGTTAGGCATCAGCCAAATTTCCCAAGAGCCAAGCATATCTTTTTTCATGAGCAAAAACAGCTGAAAAGATTTTTTTAAGGCTTTTCCAGGCCATGTTGACCTTTTTTCATGTTGGTGGAAATGCTTACATAAATTCCCAAAATTCTGCGTTGCCCTCAGACTTTTTCTTAACAGTCTTTTTAACTTTAATTTAGTCCTTGCACGTAGAGTTTTAGGTGCTAACTCTGATTTTTCAGTCATCATAACAACCCTGTACCTGAGATGTGTTAAGCCCTGGTGTAAGGTATAAATCATATATTGCGTGAAAATTAAATATTGTGAATGAAACTATATCTTTAAATCTAGAAAAATTTTCCAGATAATATTCTTCCATTGACATTCATAATTTTTATACATAACTTCATAAATAAACTTGGAATTACTCATTTTTTTTCTATTTTTCTCATACTTTTTTTCTATTTACTTAATACTATATTTCATGTTTTACTTCATTCAATGTACTTCATTCAATTCTCCAACTTACAAATGCCTGAAATTGTTAAAATATATATATAAAGCATATACTTACACATATAAGCATTTTTTTTTTTCATCGAAAAATCTGTTCCTATATAAGGGGGGGGGGGCGGTTCACATACTAGTGTATATGGTATATGTATTATGGCATGTATGACATATTATAAATCAAATCTCGTGATATGCAGCAAAAACAATAGAAATTTACTTGATAACGCATGATAACTGTTATGTCATAATTAACATAGGTAAAGAACTCACAGATTAATTGTTCATTTTATTTCTCTCCATGTGGTAGCTTTAGCTTTAAAGTAATCAATCTGCTACTGTTAGTGTGTAAATGATAGGTGAAAATTCCAATCTACGGGAACCTTGCGAAACAACAAGCAAAACTGCTTGCCTTAACTTAAACTTGGGGAGTTTTCAAAAGATCAGCTGGATGGCAGCAGAAATTCAAGAAAACACAATGCCTGACTTTTCAGGTAATATGCGGAAAAAGCACAGCTGTGAATACAACACCAGTGAATGGGAAGAAAAGAAGCTAAAATCATTGATTATACTGAAATTACAGCCAAATGTTATGATGCAGTAAACAAAAATGAGTGATTTTATTTGGAAATATGACCAACTAATTTTTTTATTTCCCATATTTTTTTTGTCTCTCTCATTTATGAACTTTCAATTTTATAAACCAATTACCAAGTCTCCACACGTTCATAAAAACGATCATCGACTGTAGTTAGGCTCTATGCCACAACTTCAGCTTCTGATCAATTTGACTTATATCAAGATGTTTAAAATGGAACATACTCGAAGTCAATAAATGTAAATGTAAGTGAATAAATGTAATAAAAGAAACTTTTTGTCATACTTTGTAATGTAGCAAAACTCTACAGCTATCCTTTTGCTAACTTCCCAGTCAGAAGGAAATAGGCGACCAAATTTCTCTTCAAACTCTACCAAGTGTTTTTTTATCCAATTGTAACGTTTCTCTATCTTATCCAGCCATGCTATCTAGAATGAGAAAATATAAAACAGCTATGCAGTTGAGCTAGAATAAACTGTGTTCACCAAGTTTAATTTACTTGTGTGTTTCCCTTTTTCCCACTTAAATTCAACTGCAGTTTATTAGAGGTAACAAATTTTGTATGTTTTGCATTGTCATGTGTAACTAACCTCCTTTGCTTCTATGATCACGTGACTAAGGCTTTGGGTAAGAGCAAAAATGTCGACGTTGTTTACCTTGATTTCCAGAAGGCATTCCATCGGGTCCAACATGGCAAACTATTGAAGCGTTAACACAAGATTGGAATTGGGGGCAACTTGCTGAATTGGATAGAATCGTGGTTAAGAGATAGGTCGCAACGAGTTATGGTGAACAGGGAATTCTCTGGTTGGACAGACGTCACAAGTGGAGTTCCTCAGGGAAGTGTCCTTGGCCCCATACTTTTTTCACTTTTTATCGACAAACTCGTATATCGATGGGATTACTAGCAAATTCGCAGATGATGTGAAGCTAATGGGGGTAATCGGGAATGAAAGCGATAGGGAGTTGCTCCAGACCAACTTAAACAGGATTGCAGCATGGGCAAATGAATGGAGCATGACGTTTAGCGTAGATAAGTGCATGGTCGCTCATTTTGGCTTGAACAACCCACGGTTCTCTTACGAGTTGAATGGTGTCACTATCCCGGATGCAACCAGGGTCACCGATTTGGGAATTCTCATTGACGAGCGGCTTAGGTTTTCTGAACATTGTTCAGCGGTGGTCAAAAAATTGAATAGAATGCTTGGTCTCATTTTCAAAAAGGTCTCTTTGCGTTCTCCTAAAGTCATTCTTCCGCTTTTTCGAGGCTTAGTTCGTCCTGGACTGGAGTATACTGTAAGGTTTTAGATACCATACCTGCAGAGGGACATAGACTTGGTTGAAGGGGTGCAGAGAAGAGCTACGCTTGTCCTTATTGGCACACAGGGCTTGAGTTATGAAGAAAGACTTCATTTTTTGAATATGTTTACATTGGATGAACGCAGGTGTCGAGGAGATATGATCGAAGTGTTCAAAATTTTCAATGGGATGGATAGGATGGACCATGAACTTTTAGTACACCACCAATCGACTGCTTTTACAAGGGGACACCAGTATCGATTGGTGAGGGACAATGCAAGGCTATGGTGTCGCAGGGAATTTTTCTCTAATAGGGTTGTTAACAAATGGAATAGCTTACCTCCGGAGGTAGTAGATTGTAACACAATTGACACGTATAAAAAGAAGTACGATAAACATGTTGGGGTAAATCGAGAAGCTATCCATTCTTAGAATAAGACAACCATAAGTATTCTTTATGGGCATTGTATAATATTTTATCATGTGTATATATTGTTTATAATTTGTGTTAATTGCATTTTTAATTGGGTTGCTGTATTATGACAACCATATTTTTATGGGCATATTTTTATCAGCCACCTCGTTGGGCATTTTGTCTGTTGTGGCGTTGTATTTGTATTTGTATACATAACACCACATTTTTGTCCCCTTCTCATTCATTTACAGAACACCATATTTTTGTCTCCTTCTCATTAATTCACAGAACTTATCCTTAATGTCAAAGTTTGAGTTTGTTCTAAAATATTTATTTGTTATTCAATTTGTAGTTACCAAAATACTTTATCAATTCATAATTATATCACTCTTATAATTAAATTAGATTAAAAAAATGTTTTATACCTGTCATCACAGTCTCAAAGTAGTTTACTTACTTCTTCGGTTTCTTGAAACAAATGTGTATACTCGGATAACTGCAAATTAACAAACCACTTCAATAATTCATTCCTGAAAAGACAATATATTTCAATTATTTTGTATCGACAGCTAACATTTTCATTGAAATTATCATAAAAAATCATCATAGTCAATAAAAACGTTCGAACAAGATTCAAATTAAAAATAGAATAATAATCCAGTGCCAGCATATTATGTAATAAATGAAAAATAATTAATATTAAGCAACTAGATTTCTCTGCTTTTTTGAAGAAATTAAGGTATAAATTGTAAGCTCAATAAATTACGAAATTGAATGGTCTATTTTATAACAGTTTTTTGGTAATTTTTCCTTATTTGCAGACCTTTCAATCATTCATAATTCACGAAGAATCTGTATGTTTAAATACCTAATGCTTTAATATAATTTTATGAAATTTGATATGAATTCACCAACAAACATACAAGACCTTATATGTTCATTCCTGTTCAGAACACTTACTTTTATATAAATATAATTTTATCGTTTTTCTAAAAAAAGCATGCATGGCAATGAAAGTATGATTACTTGTACATCCAAAACATTTCTATAAATTCTGGTATGAAGGCATAAACTCACTTTACTTTAGGCTCAAGTATAGATATCACGAGACAAGCTTCTGCGATTTGTTGACTCTGAGTGAAATGCTGAAAATTTAAGTAGCACAGATTTGAATTAGACAATGAAAAAAAATTAATATTACATCAGATGACAACTAAGATGGTAGACACAAAACAAAAGCACAGATTTTACCTATCACTGAAATATAATACAAAATATTGCTCTTAAAAAAACACAACTTCCTCTCTCCCGATTTATTAACAAATTATAGATGAAATAAGCAGCTGTATAAATGTTTTGAGAATTTATCATTTGATCATTTTTGTCACACCAGTGTCATTCTCTGCACACCACGGCTAATTAGACAGGTACCCACAATTTATTGCAGATTCGGAACAGCAGCTCTTTTTTCAACTCACTGAGAGAATGGCACACTAACCCCTCACTGTGTGGGACTCCCTGTAGTAGCAATCTTTTTCTGCCATCACGTTGCCATTTCTGTTGTACCCCTGAGTCTGGAAAATTTCTGACAAGTATGAATCATACGTCAAACTCATGACAAGTATGAATCATACATCAAACTTATGACAAGTATGAATCATACATCAAACTCATGACAACTATAAACATCCTTTGGAACTTCAGGTGACTATCTTATTGACCTAGATTACCGCACCCTTGAGAACTTCTTATAAGAAGTTTTTCCACAAATTTATCTCAACAGTTAGTGAATTTTTAATAATGAAAATTGCAATTATACCAAAATTTAAAATAATCAAGAACAGACACAGTTGATATCTTTGTATAATTATTTTCAAGGGATTGGAGAAAATTATCGTACTGAGGGAGATTTATAGTCACAGGTAAAATCTAATTTAATGTACATTTCACTTATGGGAAATTTTCTGGACCAAAGATTAGTATTGTTACACACAAGAATTTGATTAAATGGAAGTTTTGCAGTTTATTATAAAAATTTATTCAAAGTATTATTAGATTCTATTTATTTTTAGTAATGCAATTGAAATTTGGATATTTAGCATACAAAATATCATTCACCTTTGCATTCGGTCCAGCAAATGCATTCTGGAAATCATTTGTTATTTGTTCAGTCAGTTCCGCTTTGATACTTTGAGTCCTGCATATAGTAATCAATAAAACATGGATATTGTTTTACAACACTTTGCTTATCACATTCATTAATATAAGTAGAAAAAAAAGTTAATTTGTAAATTACTTACACGTCAGCCAATCTAGCGATCTGTGGAATGCCCATATACTTCTGAAAGTGTTCAAGAACATTCATCACACGTTCTAATAGTTTGGCGATTTCCCCATACTGATGTTTTTTTACCAAAGACCTAAATAAATATGTATAAAGAGTTATGCATTCAATAGGCAAAAGCAATTTGTGAATTTTTTCCATATTTATTACCAAATAATTCCTTATTATTCATGAAATCTATTGTTTATTCTGAAACAAAAAATCCCACAACTTACTGGAGTTTATCGACATCCTCTACCAGCATGTGCAATTGGTTCAGGGTCAAAATAGATGTAGTGAGATGACGCTTTGCATAATCAAGCTGTTTTATATCACGAGTGATTTCTTTCACCTGATCCAAAAAATGAACAATATTTTGAATTAATTTTTCATGCATGAAGCCACTCAACTTTATAATCACAGCATCTTTTTATTTTCCATTATTAATTTAGCGAACATAAGCACAGCTTTCGAACTAAATTTAAGGAATTGTCACTTAATTAGTTAAAAAAATATTAATTTAAATTCAACAGCAGCCAAATATGCAGACAAAAATACCATTTGCAACAAAATATTTTAAGTGATGACACATTTAAAATTTTCTTTTACCCTGGTTATTTAATGTAGTATTATAAACTTAGCAGATTCAATTTTTTTTTGCTCAAAAATGAAAAAAATAAATTTTCAAAACATCCATTCTTATAGAGGAAGAGTTTCTCAAACTTTTTCTCACCCCCGCTGCACCCTTTTCCCTAATCAACACTTATCTGTGGCGCCCATAGCAGTTTAACAAAGAATTTATTTGAAGAACCTTTAAAAGGGCCATTGCTTCTCGGCACCCCTGACATAGGTTGGTGGTGTACAATTTGAGAACCCCTGTTATAGACCATTAGGATTCTCCTGAATGACGGAAGAGAACATAGGAACAGTTTAACACATTTTTTCCTGAATTTTTCACCACTTTTGATAATTTCATCTACAAAACTCAGATGAAAATAATTTTGATTGAAATAATTAAATAATATAAAATTATCATAGAAAAAAAACATTCATGCCATTGTTTCAGATTTTTCAGCTTTGTCTTTGATATCCTTAATCCTGGCAAAAAGTTGCTGGATGGCTTTTTGAGCTTCTTCTAATGCCTGCCGCCCATCCTGATTGACACTTGTTTGTCCCCGAACAACAGCACGTATTTCATCGTCTAGTTGTCTGGAATGAGTTAAAATTAAGCTACATTCATTCTAATTGAAATGTTTTTACTTTCGAATGTAATAACACTATGAGGAAAAAATATCATACCAACTACCTTGTCTAACATTTAAACTGTTTCTATTGTTAGTGGACAATCGCAAATTTTCACTCAAAATTTTCCTCTTTCACATATGGGGAGGTATATCATTGATTACACTGAAAACAATTTTTTTTTTCATTTCCTTAAGGAAACTTTAATGATTTTAGGGTACATTGGGCAACTAATTGCAAATCTGTTGGTTTTGTCAGATTAGCTTTAGTTTTTGAGATAGAATGAAAACTAAGTTCCAATGTTAATACCATAAGCAGCATACAAATCACATTGAAACTGTGTGTTATAAATAGATAAAAAAAATCCTTGCATATGACATGTTGTCGCTCTTCTTTTTGTTAATGCAAGATATACAGAAAACTGGATGTTGTGAAGATATTTATTATTTGAGATGTTGATGTTGATTGAGGGACCTGGGTTCAACTCCCGGTAGAGGCAGAGATGAGGTTTTTTTTTCCTTAAAAAAAAAATCAACATCTCAAATAATAAATATCTTCACAGCATCCAGTTTTCTGTATATCTTGAAAAAAATCCTTGCAAAAATATCTCAGTTGTTTTGGGGCACTGATTTTGAATCTGGCATTCATTTTGTTATATTAGCTCAATTTTGGGCCAAATAAAAATTAAATTTCAATGGTAAATAAGCAGTATACAAATCATTGTTGAGAGTAAAGCCAGATTCGCAATCAGCAGCCTCAATATACCTTAAAATCACTGAAATATCTTTGAGAACAAAATCAGTGTTGAGCAGTGTTATTTGCGCATCTCAAAAACAAAGAAGCAAATGTATATAAATATAAAAAAATCATAATTTCAAATGACCAAGTCATAATAACACAATAAACACAACCCATATGTGGCGGAATTACCTGATTTTGAACTTCATCCTACCAGTAACCTCATCAATGCTTGTTAATGATTGCTCTGTTGGGAACAATGTATTGATATAATCAACAGCATTGAAATCTGGTCTGTCTAATGGATCCGAGCTTGGTAAGACCTTTCCAAAGAAAATTTATAGTGCATTACATACAAGAAAATCATCATAAAAATACACCAGATGGTTTAATCAGAAAAATAAGCAAATTTACTCTTTAGAGCAATGTGTATTATACAGAGAATATCCATAACATTAGAAATACACAGTTTATGAAACAAAACTTGAACTTTGAGTTCACATACACATAATGACAACAAAAAACGGGTCAGGTGAGTCTTGTTTACCAATTAATGGTATTTATTTTTTGTTTGAATTCACAATTATAGTAATAAGTCACATTAGTAATAAGACCTTTATGGAATGGTGTCCTATCCATATGGCATAGTTTCCAAATAGACTGCAATGGTCTTGGACTGCGATGGTCTCCAATGTGAGCACCATGGAACCATCCATCCTTCTACTTAGTGATCGCTCACATAGTTGGTATGTTGCAGTTAATGAAGGAGCAATTTCGTTTCGGCAATAAGTTTAGATAAGAGCACAACCAATACCAGGGTTTGACAAATCGAAAGAAATATTTAGGCATTAGCCAAATTTCTTAGGGGCAATGCATGGTTCTCAAGGAAAATAGTCTCAAATAATATTTTTCTCCAAGTTTTCCAGGACTAAAGGCTGAAACACACTACACTGACCACTCACTTCCGAGTCGTTAGAAGTTCTGATTTGTGGAAATTCCCATGTCACAGAATTTTCATGAATCGAAATTCACAACATTAGTGTAGCGTGTTTCAGCCTTTAATGTCCATTTCTCATGTTAGAAGACAAATAATTACATGAAATCGGAAAATTTTGTGCCACCTTTAACCTCCAATTTAGCCATCACTTATCACAACATAGAAAATTTTGGGCACCAACACTTTTGCAAAAAATTACACACCCCACCCCTGTAAAGGCTAAAGACCATTCATTGTTCTGAGGCATTGAACTGCCTTTCTTGAAAAAGTCTCCATTGAAATACAGTGAAACCTCAATATAATGATACTCTGCGGACCAAAGAAAAATATCACTGTAGTGGGATTATCATTATATCGAGAGGTTGCATTATTTGCAGCGAAAAATTCTGTATTGATTGCTGATGAATAAAATTCAGTTGATTGTTTAACCCTGTAATGTTATTTCCCCACAACACACTTGTATACTGCACAAAAAGTAGCTTCACAACAATTTCATTAACATCAAAGGATAGATCATGTAAAATACTGATGTTACTAAACACCATCAAAGGGAAAAGCACCGATGAAGAATTAAAAAATATATTGAAGGTGATTTTGAGTAAAATATAAAAAAAATTCATTGTAGCGGTTTCAAAACATCCTTAGAGGGATTGTATTGTGACCTTTCACGAACGAATGCAGGGTTATTTCGAGTGCCCCTGTCGCTCCATACCAGAACACGTCGGGTGTCACACTCCAGACTGAATCGGGACTCGTCTGTGAACAGCTTCAAAACATCCTTAGAGGGATGTTTTATCATCATAGAGGGATTTATCACAGTAAGGGATATGAGGAGGTTTAACACATTAGACTATAGGCAATTCCAAAGATGATTTTAAAAATATCCTTTTAGAGGTATTTATCATTGTAAGGAGTATCGTTGTAGCATAGGTTTCACTGTGTATATAGATTATCAGTTCCCAATAAACTACTAATGGAGTAAATAACTGTTTTTGATTATGCAATATCCAAGATTCAGCGTGCAAAATTTTCAATACAGTATATTACTATAGAATTTATTTTCACCTGTTCTATGGCATTTTGTACTTCGGAGGGAAATGAGATGAAGCTGTTAAAATTTTCATCTTCCAAGAGATCATCTTCAAAATCCATTGCAGCAAATAGGCGTTATGAAATGGTGCAGAATAGTTTATTACAACTTTAATACAAAATACAAATAGCCAGCTAGAAAAAATAGAAGGGGAAAAACATCTGTTAAAAAAGTTTTATCAAAATATCAATCAATCAAAAAGACACTTAAATTATTAGGATGTATTGGTAAAACTTTGTGCGTTTTAAAACATTAGTAATGGGATACGAGACAGAGATTTTGGTGCTGGTCGTTTAATGGAATGACAGCCAATTGACAATGAAAGAGCAAGTCCTTCTGTAGAAGTGTTTTGACAGTTCAGTCGCTTAAGGTCACCACTCAACCTACAAGAACAATGTCAGGCACAATCAAAAGTGTTGTAAATTTAAGATTTATATTTCAAAAGGTTGCTCTTTTGATCAAGGATTCTTAACCACTTCATCTTTTTGTATATTCCAAGTAAACTCCTATTGTTGTACACCTCATCTATTTCAATTTATGCAGTTGAGGTACATCAAGTTGGCAATAATAATGCCTTACAAAGCTGGACCTTACTATCATTTATTGATTCACAAATATTGCAACACATTTGTGTTGCGATAAACCACTGCATCTTTTATTAATTTTTTTTATTGTTTATATTCGGGGGAAAGGGATCATGACAAAGTAAAAATGAAATAACATCTATGGTTATAGCTGTAGCAACTTGACTACATTCCGTCTTACGTCTCATTTGTATATTTGCATGCAGGTATGTAAACAATTGGACAAAACATTTTCTGCATTATTGCATCGTTGAACTTTGCGTCTTTCCCCTTTCATAGCACGGTGGTGGGTGCTATTGCTGCATACTCTGCTTACAGTTGCAGCACTTTTTTTTTCTCTAGTGAATTTTAATTTCGCATTTTCATGACTTTTTTTAAAATTTGGTAGTACCAGTGTACCAACTGCATCCATTTGATTCTATCGAGGAGCATGTGGATTATTACACATATTTTGGCCTTACGGATTATTCTGATTTCTAACATGGGGGAAGTTATTACTGTGCCGTGGAGGGAGGAGGATGAAAACAAAAAAAAACAAGTGAGTTGTAAAAAAAAAAGCTTTTTTATTTCTCTATGTTATGCGTCATGGTTGCGCTAGAATTGCAACCCGAGGTCTTAGCTCCAACTTGGCATCCATAAGAGGGCAATTAAACTCCATTTTCACCATGAATTAAATCAATATCAATGTGCCATTGCAATAACATAAAACGAAGCTGGTAAGCATTGGCATTTTCTTTACAAATCAACAAGCAAATATCATTCTTTGACAAATTCTAAAAATTAAAAAAATTATCCTCCCATTCATTGAAAGCTCATGTATATTATGTGAAAGTTTACATCCAGAGAATAATTTCAAGATAAATTTTAGATGAAATTAAGAGATGGTATTTTTCCGGCTGGAAATATACTGAGATACCTATATATTGAATTTTCGGGATGTTATGCCGCAACTAATATTTTACAAGGAGTTTTCACGAACGATAAAAGTGATGATTAAAAACTGAAAAATTTATAAAAGAGTTTTCACGAGTACAATTTATGTAAAAAAAAATTGCTTAAAATGAGAATTTCATTTACCAAATTCAAATTTTGATGAAACTATAACTTGACTTGACTTGACTTGTTTTACGTCCTTTTGTACCAACCTAGGGTTTTAGGACGGGTAAAAAAAAAAGAAATATACAAGGTTAATGTGTTAGTTTGTTAGTTTTTTAGGGTAGGAAAAAAATTTTTGATACATCAACATATATGGAAAATACCATACATTTAGAAAATTATAAAATAACTGAAACATATATATAACTATACCCATTCACTTTGTATATACCACCTATACAAAACCCATACCAGTACACAGCTTTATCACAAATTGTACAAATATTAAATCAAATTCACAATATATACAGCACAAGAAATTTTCTCGCATCAAACCAAATAGCTACATACAAGAAAAACAATCATACTTGTATGATCCAACATAATTATTCATAACAAAAATCACAATACATTAAGCAAAAAATAAAAATAAATAAAATAAATTCCATAAAATAGACAAATGTATTATAAAAAAAAAAATATATATATATACAAGAAATATAACGATGTTTGCAAGACATGAGTAGATGGAAAAACAAATCAGTGATATTTACATCAGATTAATCAGGGACTTGAGGGGAAGAAAGAGAGAGAGAGAGAGATAGAGAGAAAAAAAAAATTAAAAAAAAAAATTTGACTATTCAAAACAGGATGTATATCAAATTATCAAATTTTGAGAGAAGAAAAAAAAAAAAAAAATCAGAATCTATTACATTTAGATAAATACACTTCCAATCCTTTGACAAATAATTTTGGAGGAGCAATAAACATAGCTCTCCAATTACAATTCTGATTATTTCTTATACCAATACTTTGGAAAAAGGTATTGCGATATTTATTCCAATGTTTGCATATAAAAAAGAAGTGATCATTTGATTCTTGATCATCACAATAGTCACATTTCGCAGTCTCTTTCTGATTAATTCTGCACAGATAACCATTAGTTGGGGCTCTGTTTGATAATAATCTGTAAAATAATGTTTCATATTTTCTCTTCGTAAAGTAAGGTGAATATTTATTAATAGTATTAAAAAAACGTGATGCAAGTGGATAAAGAAGCTGATATCTGAAATATCGTTCAATGTGGATGTTCCATGACTTCTCAAGCAAATTCAGCACATCTTCAACATATGAAAAATCTGGAAAAGTAGGGTTTGCATTATTAGCAGCAGTTCGAGCCAGTTTATCTGCAATTTCATTGTAGGAGATGTTCTTGTGACCTGGTGACCAGACAATTGAAATGAATTCTGCCCGGCTAGAAGCATCTATTAAAGAGAGATGTGTAGTAAAGATGGCTGAATGTGACTTTGGATTTATGGAGGCTAATGCAGAAATTGCTGATTTGCTGTCTGATAATATAACATAGTGACGTTTTTCAGATATAAATTTTGAAGCAGCAACAGCAATGGCAAGACACTCAGCTGTAAAAACAGAAGAAGAGTCATGAACTGTAGCCTGGAAAGTTCTCATATTTTTATTACAAAAGACTCCTATTGTTGTATGAACTGATTTGGATGCATCACTAGCAATTATAATTGAGTTAGACCAATGTAATTGTTCGTATTGTTGAAATAAAGGGTTGACCAAATTTGGATCTGTCGTAATCTGGAATGGCAGTTCATCAGTAGTATACGATATATTAGAGATGATCCAGGGTGGATTAGCAAAAACTATAGGTTGAACTGGTATGAGTAGATGATTGTCCTGGATGAAATTTATGACTGAAGAACTAAACATGGGTAGAGAAGAAGTCACAGCTGTATTATTTAAGTTGGCACTAATGAATTTGAAGCTGGTGTTGTACGTTGATGCTCTGGCTTTAATAATTTGTCTTGATACAGATTTCATAATCATTAGTTCAAAAGGAGGTTTGCCACAAATACTTAATAATAATGGTATTGGAGTTGAAATGGGTAATCCAGCTGCAATTCTGAGAACTTGACGATATAATACTGCACATCTGTTTAAATTTCGTTGTGAACAGTTGTGCCAGAGTAAAGAACTATAATTGAAAAAACTGCAAATGATATTTGATGCAATAGCAAGGAGTTTGCTACCAGGGGCTCCTCTAAGACGACCAGCAATGATCCGAATTATGTTTAATGTTTTTATTCCTTTTTTTAGGATGTGATCAACCTGAGGATTCCAAGTAAGTTTCTGGTCAAAGATGACACCCAAAATCTTGATGTTTTGTACTAATGACAGAGGGTTCCTATTAATGGCCAGATTACAAGTACCAATAACATTTTTCTTTGTAAATATACTATATGAACACTTTTCAACTGATAGGGTAAAACCCCATTTTCCTAACCAATCAGTAATCTTCAACAATGCATTGTTTATATTATTTTCTAAGATTTTAATGTCTTTATTACTACACCATAACAGTATGTCATCTGCATAAACAAATTGATGGATAGAACTTGGTAATTGAGCAAACATATCATTCATATATAAATTGAAAAGCCATGGTGATATAACTGATCCTTGAGGAAGGCCTCTATCAAAATTGATTAGATTTGACTTGTGATTTCTCCAACTAATATAACATTTTCTTTCAGATAAGAAACTTTTCAACCAAGCAATAAATTCACCACAAAAACCTGTGGATTGAAGTTTATATATAAGAGCAGAATGTATTATAGAGTCGTATGCACCCTTTATGTCTAGAGAAACTAAAATTCCAATCTCTTTAGATTTGAAAGTATTGACAATATTGCACTTTAAATCATTTAACAAATTTTGTGTCCCAGATTTAGATTTAAAAGCATATGTGTTTGAAGGGAACAGTTTATATTTCAGTGATATCCAGTTCAATCGAGATAAAACAATGCGTTCAAAAATCTTCATAATTGTGTTTGTGAGAGTAAGTGGTCGATATGATGAAGGGCAAGTAGGTGTCTTGTTGGGTTTGAGAAGAAATATTATCTTTCCCTGCTTCCAATCTGAAGGAATGGTGCCTGATGACCAAATCTCATTAAGTTCAGAATTGAGGAATTTTAGATGATCATCTGGAATTAATGAATAGGCCTTGCTGTTAATTGAATCAGGACCTGGAGTTGTATGTGGTGATTTAATAATTGCTGTCTTCAATTCCGAAATTTGTATTGGAGAATTCATATCTGTGGCAAAGTTTTGACAAGGGCCACAAAAAAAATCGAAGTCTTTATGGATATAAGGTTTGATGAGGGTTTGCTGTAAGAGTTCAATTTGTTTATAAGGATCACTGATGACTGTATTGTTATGACAGAATAACAAATTTTCATCTTCATATACTTTGGAGTGAATAACTTTCAGTCTTCTTAAAATAGTAAAAATTTTTGGATAGGCTGCATGTTTATACAGTTGATCTTCAAATGATTTATTTCTTTGATTTTTCAGAGTTCTTTTAAAAATAGCTGAGTTTTTCTTATAATTAATCCAGCATACCTGACATGGACATCTCCTGTATTTTCGAAATGATCGTTTCTTTGCTATTAGCAGCATACGTAGATTAGCATCAAAGTAGTCATTGTATTTGAAATGATGACGATTTGAAGATCTTTGAGCTTCCATGTGTTTATTTTTCACAAAATTAAAGTAAGTAATATTTTCATCATAGTTATTCAGACTGTCATTAAATGTTCTCCAACTAGTGTATTTATGAATAATGGATGTAGATCTTGCTTGAGTTTTCAATTCTAATGTTATTGGAATATGGTCACTGTCATACAAAGAGTTACCACATGACCAAGTAATATTTCCAATTAAATCGGTACTACAAAAACTCAAATCAATTGAGTTGGAAGATTGTGAAGAGTAATGAGTTGGAGCAAGCGGTTGAATTAGCCCAATAGAATTCTGAAGATACCAATTATAAAGCTGACGACCAGCATTATCAGTTCTGGATGAGCCCCATGCAGGATGTGAGCTATTAAAATCACCCAAAATAACAAAAGGTGGAGATATTTGATCAAAAATCACATTCATGACGTTAATAATATTTGAAGAATCTGATATATATAAGTTCACAATGGTGAAATGAAAATTCTGCAAATAAATTTTGATAACAAGAGCTTCAACACCAGATGAGTTATATTTGAAAAGAATGTTTGATGGAAACTTATTTCTGATAGCCATTAATACACCTCCTCTTCCACTGTTAAGTCTATCACATCTGTATATTTGGAAATTAGGTAAATAATATAATTCATCAGATAAAAATGTTTCTTGGAAGCACATGATATCAAAATCATTCATGAAACGAAGAATATGATATTTCTTATTTTTAATACTTCTACAATTCCATTGAAGAATTCTATGGATGTTAGTCATGTGTGATTCAAACCGAATCTTCAAGTAAATTTTTAATAAAGTAGTATTTATAAATTAGTTTGGCAATGAGTAAATGTGGCATAAAATCAAATATAAAAACAGGTTAAGACTTTCTCTTTGAACCATGTCTGTCTTTAACAGTTTCAGAAATGGTGCTATTGAAACTAATTGCATCTCTCAATTGATCATCAGAAGAAGCCGATCTTTTTCTTGAAGAATTAACAAGATCTTTTAACATAGGCTGAAGCTGGTTAGATATACAGGAGATGATTTCTGGTACAATTTCTTTCAATGATTGTGTAATTATTTCAGCTACAGACTGTTTGATTTCCAGCATTATTGATTCTTTTATTTCTGCCAGTTCTTTTGCAACAAGAGATTGGATATCTTTTTTGATATTAGATAAATCTATGTGTTGAGACGAAGTTTGCACTCTAGTGGCATATGACATCTCATTTGGCTTACAGAATCTCCTCGCTACATGAATAGGCACATTATGTTCAGACTTGTAATTGAGAATTTTTTGTTCATGGATATATTTTGGACAATTTCTGTCAGTAGGAAGATGATCTGGTGATGAACAATTAATGCATTTCTTTTCACTATCACAATCTTTGGCAATATGGTTACCACCACAATATAAACAGATTTGAGACTTGACTGGGCAGAATTTTGATTTGTGAAAGAAACTGAAACATTTGTTACACATGGAAGGTCGTTCTATAAATCTTTGTGGCTTAAAGATCTGATACCATAATTTAAGTTCAATGGGCACAGAAGTCCCTAGTGCAATAATAATAATAGTTGGTGTCTGAATTTGGTTTCGTAGAATATGGCGGATATTCAAAGGGTAAAAACCATTTAGAATTAACTCATTAGCAATTTCATCTAATGGAATTTCAACTGGAATATTCCTCACAATATATTTTGAAGATAGTGTATCGGTTAGAAGTGAGTTAACAACTGGAATGTCAAGGATAGTTTTGATGTTAAGTAGCTCCTTCGCCACCAATGCAGAATTAGTAGTAACAAAAAGATCACCGCTCTTGGCTACCCTTATTTCAGTAATTTGATCTGAATTGCTGATCATATTAACAAAGTTCCTTCTGAGATCATTAGGTCTGGACGTTGGAATTCTGGTATTTCCGTGATATTTCACGGTGAAGCTAGTGATGTCTGTTGAAAAATCTATTATTTCATTATCAGAATAATTAGATGACCATACAGGGAAATTAATACCCTGACCTTGGTTTGCATTACCATTCCCTTCTTGAGTCTCCATTAAACTTGCCGCCATTATCGCCAGAGCTATGGTGGCTTCAATTTACGAAGCCATATAAATAACTGAAGACAACTTGAAATTAAGTATTCAATACGGGTATGAAGTTAGAAAACGTCTTCCGACGTTGTTCGATGACAACTAACCCAACGCTGGTACCACTAATGTTCGACACAATAGGCCTGTCTTTCAATCTATATTCCTTAACTTGATAATTGTTAGAGCAAAAAAAATACAAATTCACAAAACAAAGAATTCAATCACGAAGAGCAAACACAACACGTCCGTTCATGAACTCACCTCTTTTTCTTAGGAATTGAACAGTCGATGAAACTATAAAATGTACACACATTATGTTTACATCGTTAATCACGTCGGCTTTGACTATGTTCACTAAGCTGGAAAGCTTGGTTTTTTTCATATCAAGAAATTCGTTTATTTTTATGAAATTGTTAACAATTTCGATACAATTATTTTTTTAATTTTCTTTCAATATATAATATGGCATTATTTCAGTATTAGAATTAATAATAACACATTGAATTTCGCGTCTACATAACCGCCAAAACCGCCGACGGCTAGGAATAGGAAGTCAAAACCGTCCTAACCGTCGAAAAACAACAAGAAATGTTTTCTAGGGGAAGCTTTGGTATAGAGAGCTGTGATTAAATCTGTCATTATGACTGTGATGAAACACGAAGCGCAGGAAAATGGAGACTGTAGCGGGAATTGCTCTAAAAAGGATAACGAGGTTTTTTTTACCTAAGTCTTTAATTATTCTTGATTAATTTTTCTTTTTGTTGTTTTAAGTGCTGCTCAACCCATGGCCAGTGGGCTAAATTTGCCCCTCGTAGTCATCTGATGTGGTCCGCGCTAAATTTAGTAAACGTGAACCAAGTGGCACATTTCCAGATCACTTGAGGGACCAGCGCATAGCAACCCCCCAAGGGGAGGGCTGACAAGGCTCCGTCCTGGGACTCTCATCATATTTTTCTTTTTCGCACTATAAATTCCTGGGATTTGTCCTGCCCTGATATTCATGGGCCATTTCTAAGTGGAGAGTTCATCAAAGTCTATTTCAGCTACTTGCTGAAATAGAGCGTCTACTTTCCTCTTCGCAATGTTAACAAAACTGAAAAGATTGTGCATAGCAATAGATAGAAAAAAAAAATAAATGAAAGAAATGTGCAAACTCTTACAAAGGCAGAAATTGCCAAAAAGTATGGGATTAAAAAAAATTACATTAGTTAGTCCCCTAATCAATGATCAGCAAAAAAAAATAATTCTATGGCAAGTGATTGCGGCAGTGTTTTACCATCTTGAAAATATTGTATTATTGATGAGCGAAATTCGCATGAAATGTTATCCTATATCTATTTTATGGAATTTTATATTTACCAAAATGCAGCGGTGAAGCAAACAAATATAAGTGATTTTTATGGAAATCATCAATAAAGGTGCATGACCAACTAACTCAGTTTTTATTTTCCTCATTTTTTTCCTTCATCTCTCTCCCATTTACAAACTTTTGATTATACAAATTAATTATCAGCTTCATATGGGTTCGTAAAAACTAGCGTCTACTATTGCAGATGCAAAAATTGCAAGAATGTATGCCATAACTATACAGTCAAGTCCTCCTATAGAGAACCTGACTTATAATGAGATCAGGAATAGCAAACCAAATTTTTATCCTCCTTTAAGGTATAACAATGTTTGGCTGTAGATATTCATGATTTCCAGTGTGATGAAAATTGTTTCCATTATATACAGATTTTCATCAATATTTTTATAAATGCTGTATAATTTTCTCAAAAGGGTGATGCTGCTCCGAAGGTATCGAAAACTCCTCTGAGATTGCAACTTGAAAGCTGGTTAAACAAGAATATGAAGATTCAGATGACTGATGGCAGAGTACTCATAGGCATATTCTTGTGCACAGATAGAGATAAGAATGTTATACTTGGGTCTTGTGCTGAATATCTCAAATTGGATGGTAAGTATAAGTACATATACAGTAAAAGCCTGATATAGTACAAGTCGTGTCTCCAGTGGTGTTGGCCTATATGGTAGCACACTTGCATGGTTTGCAAGAGAACCTGGGTTTGGTTCCTAGCAAAGAACAGATTACTTTTCTTTCCAAGTTCGCATGGTCGTAATATCCAGAAAAAGGTCTATTTCCGTGAAAATATGTATGATTTTATGTATTGTTGAAAAAAAAAAATAGACCAACATATTAAAAACAAAAATGCCATGTACTCTGTCATTACGGAGGAAATTATTGTTTGAAGTTGCTTTCTTTGTACCTTCATACTTAATATCATCAGTTTTATTCATAATGCAACTATTTGATTCACATTAAACTATCAATGAGACACTACAAAGTCCCCTTCAAACTAGAATTGCTTGTATTTGTGAGAAAAACGAAACAAGCCGCATTCTCTTGTTTAAAAGGAAATTTAAAAATCTTTAGCATTGCTTTGAGACATCATCGAGACTTTCAAAGTTCTTGCGTGAGGAAATTCAAAACAAGATAGACAAAAGGGAAGTTGTCTCTTATTTGCATTGTTTCAAATTTTTGTGGTTGGAGTTAAAAAATTTCAGTTGAATATGGTAATCTTGAAATAGTTAGAAAAGTGTTAATATATATAGTTTCTCTTTTTAATGTTCTAACCAGATGGTGAAACAAACGAAGAACCCAGAGTCCTTGGATTAGCCATGGTTCCTGGACATCACATAGTTTCCATCCATGTAGATTTGGATAACCCACAGAAACATGTTTTGTTGTGATCAAGAACACTGTAAGAAAAAACAGATACTATTTTTGTTCATGTGTTTCCATTTCACTAGAGAGTTTCATAGAGTTCATACTATGCATACACCTTTTGTCAGAAGAGTTCTCACATTAGGCTTGTAATAATAATTTATTAAATTTACCAACTAATTTGTCTAAGTGCATTATTTTCATAGTACCTCTCTCTCCCGCCCCCCTTCCACAGACACAAAGCTGCCACCGTTTGAAGAAGCATAATTCTGTGGTGTTTTGTCAGAATATGATATTTCCAAAAATGGATTTTTGATCTAAAAGTAAGTCTTGCGCTAATTATAACTAATTATAGATGTGAGATAAATGCACAAATACGTGCGTGCAGCTAAACAACATGCTGATGTATGATATTTTCATTTGTATTCGTGTGTATGCTTTATTTTGGATTTTGTAATGACAATGAAAATGCTTGTATATCAAAACTGTGATTTTGGAGTTATCATGTTCTGACCAAACACCACAGAATTTTCTAAGATTTTAGCAAATCTGTCATAACCATTCGATTACTACAATATCTTCATGACACTTATTTTTCAGCGGTATTTTCACATGGAGAAGAAAGAGAAAAAATAATCACTGGGCAAAAAAGTCTGGTGAATATTGAGGGATGTGGTACAGCCCTGACATGGGCCATTCCTGGACCCTGGGCATGCCTTGCATTATCGCACAAAAGAAAAAAAAACCACTACTCATTTCAGGATGCCACCAGAATTGCTTGATGCAAGTGTTTCAGCATGTTAATGCAGAGATATTGGTCCTTATTGCAGAGAGTTTGTCCTTATGAAAGATATTCATGATGCATCAGGACATTGAAAAATGGGATCAACATTGACATTATTTTTTAAGGTTGTCATCTCTCTCTCTCTCTCTTGGAGGCTGATAAATCATGATCATGTCATTCTGCAACACGGCACTTCATTTAAGGGTCATTCTGGCTTAAGCACTCACATGATCAATCTTTGGAAGGGAAGACCACAATGATTTTCTTGTAGAGAAATTAATTACTAACCTTCAAAACAGTATTTAAATTAACCAAGAAAATTTAACAAAGAAATTGATTAAAGCAACATATGGAGGTATTTTGTTCTAATATTTTAATTTTTTAAAAAGATATTTAGAAGTATTGTTAAGTTTTGATCGTGTTGGATTGTCACCCCCCCCCCCCTCATAAATTATGCCTCTGCATATAACCTACAGGGTCCTGCAAGAATATACAGGGGGACCTGTAAGTCCTAATTTGATCTTTATCTTGCCAACAGTTCTTCGTCATAGAGGTATTGGTTCTAATTTAAAAAATGCTCTTGAAATTTGTTCAAGAATCACTCTGTATGTTTCAACAGTGAAAATACGGTTTGTCATAAAATAAGAAATCTAAATTTTTAAATGTTCTCTCCTTTCCTTCCTTCCCCCCCCCCCCCCCGGTTCTCTAACATTAAAGCACAAAGTTGTTGCGCTGTCAAAATTTTATGTTTTTAAGTGCAATATTTGCAACCATTTGAGTGCATAAACTGGAGAGAAGTGTTGGAAAAGAACAGCATAAACTGACGGGCAACGCTTCCTTCCTTCATTTATGCTGTGTTTTCCTAACTTTTCTCTGATTTTTTAATTCAAATGTTTGCAAATATTGCACTTGGTAACAGAAAATTTCTTTTTTTGATGGCCCCAGGAGAGACAGCGCAACAACTTCATAATTAAGTGTTAGAGAACTGGGGGGAAGACTTTATGAAAATTTAGATTTTTTTTATTGTATGACACACTTGAAACTGGTACAGAGTGATTTTTGGACATATTTTTAGCATTTTTTTTAACTAGTACCATACCTCTAAAACAAACTGTTTATGAGATTTATATGAACTTCGTTTGTGAGATTTTATGAATTAGGACTTACAGGGCATCCTGTATGAGGGCAGATTTTTATTTCCAAAAATGACTTGCACAAAAATGTTAAAATAATTCGCAGACAAATTCATTCCCAATGACTTTTAATGAATTATTTTCTGGTCAGTAAGTCCAAATGAGTTTTTTCTGTTGATATTTCAAAACATCAATCATTCTCACCAATCAAAAGAAATACCAAAAATGAATAAATTGCAATCATAATCATTCTTTGTACCCAATTTTAATGCAAATTATTTGAAACATTCAAGGTTTTTTTTCACAAATGCTTCAGCTTTATTAAAAACAGCTGTGAGCCTCTTTCCTTGTGTATTCAAGCAATACAATACAAATGCTAAAATATTGTTTTCTAGAAAAAATCACATGAGATTTACAAAAAAAATTATTTTACATGAAAGACAAAATGAATATTATATGATAGGGGAAAGGACAACTTGCAAATTTATACAAGTTCTCAAATTACATTGTGCACATCTTACATGTACTCAAGCTCATGTTCTCAAACCAGTCATTTAAGTGTTCTCAACTATTGGGCTTAATTGAATTAACTAATTCTTTGGAGCTAAGTAGTAGTCTTCTTTGGACCAAATGCAAATCCAATTTTTGTACTGGAATAGCTTAAAAATGTGCTTCTGATATGCTGAAACATCTGCATTTTGGTTCAAAAAAAATGCTTGATTATATAAAGCTGGGGAATTTCTTCAATTTACTTTATGAGCCCCTAATTTTAAAACATCCGAAACTGTATCGATTGATGCAGTTGTATATTAAAAAACAATACTGAGGCATTGATTTTCATTGAGAAGACAAATAAAAAGTTGAAATCAATGCTATTGTATGGATATATTATTTTATATTTAATTTTCTGGACTTAGTATTTCTAAGCGAACTCAATATTTCAAAAATCCAATTCAATTTCTACGGTAAAATCGGCAATTTTACCATTTATTTCTAAAGGAATCATCCTGTTGCCTGTCCCTCAAAGTAATGCCGATGCTGATTATTATATTATTATGATTCTCTATTGAAAAAGCCGCAGTGAAACATTTCCAGATCACTTAAGCGACTGGCGGTGAAGTTCCACATATAATTCAGTGGCCACCAAATATTCCCAGATCACTCGAATGACCCGCGGCTAATTTCCAGATCACTCGAGTGAGTCGCGGTGCAGTTCCACATCACTTTAGTGTGCCGCGGAATATTCCCAGATCTCGTGAGTAATCCACGGCATATTTAGAGATTACCGTGACATAACTCCAGAGCACTCAAGCGACCCGCGGTGCATTGACAAATCACTTAAGCATACCGCAGCACATTTTCAGATCACTGAAGTGTCCCGCCGCACAATCCCAGATAACTCAATTGACCCGTGGCACAGTTCAAGAGCACTGAAATGTGACCCGTGACACATTTTAAAATGTGCTCTCTAAAGGTTGAACACCTTTGCTGTAACAAATATAACCCATATACGTAACGATAACTCCTCCATGGTATGCCTACTCACTTTGACCATTATGCAATGAATAAATGCACTGGACTTTCACCCTTTTTCTTTTTTTTCTTATATATTTTTTCCTCCGGGTATGATCGCAGCTTTACAGCGTTTGCTACACAAAATCCAGGAGGCACAACGCAAGTCTCTTTGATGTACCTAATGTTTGTGCAGGACCGTATTTCAACTTTTTCCGGGGGGGGGGGGGGAGACATATACTCAATATGTACATATATGTCATTTCTGGTGTATTTTGTAAAGCGGGAAGGATGGTGGTGATCTCCCCCCCCCCCCCCCCTCCCGATCCCAAATGACGGACCAGCTTCTGTGGCCTCCCAAGTTTGACGTTCATCTAGTGCGCGTTACTTGGCTCACAAAGTACTTTGTGACATCCATACGCATTTGTAGGAAATTTCAGCAAACTACTCAAGGACAACACATGTAAATTCACTTTTATAACGATACGTTTTTCCGATCCCTTGAGTGTAGTTATACAAGTAATATAGTATCTAAGAGCAGTTACGCATATCTTCTACACTTGGTCCCGAAGAAGGCCGTCGTCCATTGGAAGCGACAACACGCCGCAAGCAACGTGGGTGCCAACTAGAGGCGTCTGATGTCGTCCACTGGAAGTGGCCCTTACATGCTAGTTAGTTCTCGACTCTACTCCGTGCAGACGAATGTGGTCGTTAATAATTTCGGAAAAATATTGAACTAAAATTTGAGAAAATTTATCAAGTCCATACTTGATAAGACATCCGGCACAAACTTGAAGAAGGCGTTCTTATTGTAAATAAATAAATATATATGTATATTTATTTATTTAATCGTTACTGTATATACTTTCACAACCAATGAATCGGCAATTATCCAAATTTTCAACTTCCATATGGTAATATGCTTTTTTCCTCGATAAAAATTCATATGCTTTGACCAATTCTCTGTCTAAGCCCACAAAAAATCACAAATTACGTTGCCTCCAAGCAGAACAGATGCTTGGGCCGCAACTAGATACTTTGCCACCCAGGGGCAAACTGGCATTATGGCGCCCCTTACCATGTATAAATAGTTAAAGGGTAGAGGCACCTCTTGTGGTTAGACACCCGGGGCGCCAGACCCTGCTGCTTCCACCCCCCCCCCCCCCTCAAGTTGTGGCCTTGGATGCTATCATGGCGCCTGCTCAGGCTAGTATGAAAATACACAGTCCAAAAAACAGCTCTGAAGAAAAAGAACCACTGCACCCGTCTTGAAAAATTACTGTTCGCTCGAACTTCACAGTGTACTGCTTTCAAGTCCTTTACGATCACGGACGAAATATTTCGTCCAAACGCCAATGGAATGAATTCAATCCAGATCTCTGGGTTTCCTTTCCTCTCCTCACCATCGCGCAACTTCACTCTGACATTAAGAACCGAAGTTGGTTTTTTTTCTATACTCCTGTTAGAGTGGTTTCCCTCTCACATTATTATGTAGGTACCATTCTACTGTCGCGAGCCGTGATATACGACATATTTTACTATTAAATAATTAAGCATTTTACTCATATGCAAAGGAAACTCTACGTTGTGCCGCATCTAACCTTTAATTTAACTTTTTCATCGACATTTTCTTACATTCACTCTCCCCAAATTAGTTAAGCAGCAATAACCAAAATAAACTCGATCGCTCACCACTTTGAGAATCTCTATTCAGAGTACATCGTCGAATCGCCCCTATCGCTTAAAAGATTAGAAATCACACAATCGAACCAGTGCTCTAACTTTCAACTAAACAGCTGTTGTCCTGTCTCTCCTGATGCCAGCAAAAAATATTCCATGTTTCTAAGTGTAATATTCTCAGAGATATTCGAAAAACGGAGGACATTTTGGGAAGAACAGCGTTAAATGCAGGTAAAACGAGTTTTCCAGCATCAGGAGAGACAGGGCAACAACTTTCTAATTGGAAGTTAGAGCACAAAAGAGACCGTATTTAGATTTTTTTTTATTTTGTCACACACTGTATTTTTAATCTCAAAATCGGTACAGGGAAATTTTCGAACGCCTGTTGAGCATTTTTTAAATTGAAATCATACCTGTATGACGGACGGTTAATGAGATAAAGGCCGCATTGACACTTACAGGACACCCTGTATAATGGGTTTGTCCGCGTGTCAGATGTTGGATAAAGAAACCGCTTTAAGCACGTAATTTAGCAAAAATTTTCACTTAGGCCGGTATTACACTATAAAAGTTTTGTAAAAGTACTTTTATAAAACTTGAAAAATACAACGAATGGAAATATCTGATGATGCGATGATCTTTTAAAATACAATCAAGCTGATCTGTTACATTCGAGCCAATGCAACCGATCAGTTTATAGGTTGTTTTTTTCAAGTTTTATAAAAGCACTTTTACAAAACTTTTACAGTATAATCCTTTAGGCCTTCCAAACGGCCTTAGAATCCGTTTGCTTCTGACTCCCTTCATGTGAATTTCTAATATAGGCGACTTTAGTTAATTCGAATTTTAGGAATTCCCCTTGAGTTTCCCAACATTAATATTTGAATGTTAAAATTTACCTGTTTAGGGTGATTTTCCCCCTCATGATTTGGATAATATTTGATTCAAATATATATTCCATTTCCTCTAGGGCAGGCATCTTTAACCAGTTGCTCGCGAGCACCACGGCGAAGAACCCATAGTGCTCCATGCCCGTGTCTAATTTAGTGCTCGCGAGCACTTAATAAGCCTACCGATTAAACACCTCGTAGAAATTATACTCGAGGATTAAAATCATCCTGATTTTATTCATTCGTATATAAAACTTGCCGTAAGGGTGCTCTTCCTTTGATGATGGATGCAGGCAGTGCTCGCGACTATAAAAAAGGTTGAAGATCTCTGCTCTAAGGTATATATGCTCGCCCTCTGACCAAATGTGGCCCTCGGAGTCATCTGATATGACCCGCGACCTCTTAACTCCATTTGTAAAAATAAACTAAGCGACACTGTCCCAAACGCTTAAGGGATCCACAATTTACAGATCACTTAAGTGACCTGAAGCGTTGTTCGAAATCACTTAAGTGGTCTGCGGCACATTTTCTCTTGAATTAAGTGGTCCGCATGAAATTTACAGATCACTCAAGTGACCCGCAGCAAATTTACAGAGCACTCAAGACACCTGGGACGCATTCACAGATTACCTAATCAACCCGCAGAAAATTTAGAGACCATTTAAGTGGCCTGTGGTGCAGTTCCATATCACTTAAATGGTCTGTCGTACAATCTCAGATCACTTAAGTGACCTGGGACGCTGTTCCAGATGTCTTAAATAGCCTGTGGCACATTCTCACTTCAATTTGGTCCGCCGTGCATTCCCAAATCACTTAAGTAACCCGCGGCACATTTACAGATCACTTAAGTGACCTGGAGCGCTGTTCCAGATCGTTAAAGAGACCCGCGGCACATTTACAGATCACTTAAGTGACCTGGAGCGCTGTTCCAGATCGTTAAAGAGACCTGCGGCACATTCACAGAGCACTTAAGCAGGCCGTGGCGCATTTCCAGTTCAATTAAGTTGCCTTCGACACTTTTTTCAAGTCAATGAAGTGGCCCACAACTATCCAAAAAATTGAGCCAACCAATTCCACACAAACGAAACTCGCCAGTGATTTTTTTGAGTGAAAAATCAACAATTTTTTGATTTAAACTGTCGGTGAATACGACCGTTAGAGGACAACTAGGATTTCAAAAAAGTGACTCGGTAAGTGGAGCGATGCGTTATCCGGGTGACGTACTAACGAGGTTTGACTGTATATCAGAAACAATGGATAGGATAACATTATTAGAGAAAGCAACAGAGGTTGTGCGACAAAAATGGGTAGAACTTTCACAACAATGTGTGGTAGAAAACAATAGGCGAGAATCGATTATAAAAGCAGCAATCATACAGACGTTGAATCAGTGTTCGATTGTCCCTTCACTTTCTTCCCCCTGGAGGTTCTGATCAAAGGTGGTTGAAACTCTCGATGCCGCTTTGGTCCCGATTTTAAGACCCCTCCTTGAGAAATTGGCGGATTCGTATCTGGTCGCTACAGACTGAGCGTGAGGCGTGTACAAGGTTGGCCGGAATGTTCGTTGGTTCGGGCTCAAACCCAATAGTAAACCGAAACGGGCCTCTTCCAGCCGATACTACACAAGCCCTCGGCTTGAAGCGCACGACCCTCACGTCGCCTGGTGACACTCGCGACCATCTTATTTCCGTTCCACCGTTGTAGCGGATTTTTTCTTTCTTGCGTCGTTGGAATATGTGGGCCGATGATGGAGCGATTGAGAAATATACAAAACAATCAGCGAGTAGGGATATGATTCGGAACGGTGCATCACCTACGTGGTGAGAGCGAGGTTCGTTCCAAAGTTCGGATATAGCCGCTTATATACGAACGACGTCGGTGGTGGTGCGTATTTGGAGGTGAGCGAAACACTAATAAATAACCTTCTTTTAATAGTTTTTTTTTCGCCCTACCTATCTTATCTCATTTGGATTTTAAATTTTTTCAAAATTCTTAAAATAGAAATATATATTTCGTAGCTATTTATTGGGTGTAGCTCAAATATATATGTTATGTAGTACAATATGTGCTCATTCATAATATTGTATTACGTGTGTATGCGCACACATGTTTAACAATTTGTAGCATAAAATATATTTTTTTAACTGACAAATGTTTTTGTTCACGACTTGATGGATAATTCAAACTTTTAAGAACTCCCCTTGAGTTTTCTATCTAATTTAGTGTTAAAATTTGTTTAATTCAAAATTTTTCTGAAATTTTTTGGATAATTCAAAGTTTGAGGGGGGGGGGGATCCTGGTTTTTGTAAGAGAAAAATTTTGTTTGGAAAACTTCTACAAGAAGCCCCAGACTTTGCTTTTCTCTCGATCAAGTTATTAAACAAATTTTTAAAGACTGATAAAAGTTTGAAAATTCTGTTTTTCTCTCCTCTACTCTAGTTTTTGACAATTTAATGTCCATTTTAACGTTTTTCAGCTGAAGTGCATAAAGCATTTGATAACGATTATGCTTTTTAACCTATAGATCAAGGTGTAACATTCAAAATCAATCTTTTTTCTTCATCATTAAGAGTACAGAAACTAACGGAAATATTTTAGATTGCAATACGATAATGGAAGTATATTTCTTTGATAGCATAAGAATGATAAGCAAAATTTGGGAAACAGTATCATGACGGATGGATCATGAACTGAGCAAGGTCGATAAATTCTGCAGTGATGCTAATTCCAGAACAGTGGAATAATGTCCTACTTCATATGTTCCTAATTTCCAAATCAATGGAAACAGTATCCCGTTTGACCCCTACCTTAAAGTCCTAGGTATTTATTTAAACCGTTCTTTAATCTGGAAAAAGCAAATTAATCATCTCAGATCTCGTTGCACTTTCACTCTCAATATTTGTCGTTCTCTTCATCATTTTTCCAGAAATATTCATTGTTCCATTGTGAAACCTATTTTCATTAACATCATTACAGCTCTTTTGGGATATGGTTCCATAATATGGTTAAATGCAGCTAAAACTAACCGTTCTAAATTGGATACTATGTATCATTCTGCAATGAGAGCTACCTTGGGTCTACCACTTTCTACTAGAATACTCAAGATGCGTACCATTTTAGCACTCCCCACTCTGGAGGAAATTCTTCTTCTTAGAAATGGTATTGTATGTGTATTCAGGCTGCTGCTTCTCTTACTCAAGGCTGTGCTGATAACTTCAATTCAATTTTTTCGCATATCGCTCCCAAACTGAAAATCAGACTTTCCCACTTTTTCAGTTCTCTTAATTTCTCATTCTCTCAAACTCTCAGACCAATCTACTCTTTCTATCCTTGGATTTCAAACAAAATTTCTGTTGTCACTGATGACCTGAATTTTCAACAAAATAGACATAATAATATAATCAACATCCTCTTCCAAAATTTCTTGAAATCTTTAGACCGTTCAACGATCATCATCGCTACTGATGCGTCAAAAAATTCTAATGTCTGCGGTGCTTTTTGTCCCTCTACGAATGGTATGAGAGCATGGTGGATCCGCTCTCACTCTTCTATATTTACAGGAGAAGCTCTAGCTATCACTATGGGTCTGAGATCATTTATCCCTACCAGGGGCCAACCCGTGGTCCTTTTTTTCGGATGCTAAATCAGTTCTTCATGCGATTAATGAATTCTCCAGTCACTCTCCCACAGTCATCCACCTCCTTTATTCCCAACTTCTAATGGTTTGTTCTTATACCTGCCATATCTCATTAATTTGGGTCCCTGCACATTCGGGGATAGATTTGAATGAGTCTATTGACAGCTATGCTCGTTCGCTTTCCTCCTCACCCTGTCCTTACGTCACGCCTGCTCTTTATCCAGAGGACCTACGATCTATGCTACGACTCTCATTTCGTCAATATACATCTGATTCGCTTAATTCCACTATTCCTGACTTTCAAATTTTCTTCAACTGTTGTAATCAGATTTCTCATCTCTTCTCTAATTCAAAATTTGAACGCCTTTTTTATAAGTTAATCTGTGATAGAGCGCCTCTTAATGCTTACTTGTTTTTCATCAAAAAAGTTAACAGCCCTCTCTGTTCACTGTCAACTTCCGGAAACTGCGACCCATTTTCTTTTCAACTGCTCCCGCTTCATGCGTCATCGCATTCCATCCTTTTTTGCGTCCTCTCCTCCCATTAAATGTTGGCCCACCTTCATGGCGTCCAACCTCCGTGTATCCATTTGTCGTTTCGAAAAATTCATTTCGTAAAGTAAAAGATTTATTTGACATTTCTTTCTGGTTTTCAGGTCCTTTCCAATCTAAACACACACTCATCATCCTGGGACTACATCTCATAACTCACAAAAGTGATCTAGCATCGTCCCCTAGATCTGAAGATTTTCTTTTCCATATCATCCCATTTCCATTCTTTTTGTTTTTGTAGTAAGCTACTACTGTTGTTTTGAATTTTTTATTTTTTTATTACTTACCTCACATTACTCTCTTCCAGCCAGGGAATGGTCACTGCAGCCGATAACCCTGCTTAATTCGACTGCAACTGTAGTGGAATAATGTAGTAGCTAAGATCAATTTTTATAATTCTAAATTATTAAAATTTTGAAATCAGTTTCGGAACCGATGATAAAACTTTTAATTCTGTGGTGTTTGGTCAGAACATGATAACTCCAAAATCACATTTTTGAGATATAAGTATTTCCATTGTCATTTAAAAATCAGAAGTAAATCATACACACAAATACAAATGAAAATATCGTACATCATCATGTTGTTTAGCCGTAGGCGCGTATTTGTGCATTTATCCAACTTCTAATTAGTTATAATCAGCAAGACTTACTCCAAAAGTCTTTTTTTTGGAGATGTCATGTTCTGACCAAACACCACAGAATTGAAAACTATTATCCTATGTGAATGTTGATTAAGTTGCAATTTGTAGTAATTTTACAGATAGATCCAGGATAGATTAATTTGACAATTCAAATTTTGGATAATTCGAACTTTTTTTCGAGTGACTTAGGACTTCGAATTAACCAAGTTCGATCGACTGTAGTGAAATAACAGTCATCATAACATCAGTTCTCGATTATAAGAAAGCACATAAAATTGATCAATACCTTGATTCATCTCATGCACGTTGGACTCTGGACACATACTACTTCAAGGGACAGATACTGTATGTGCCCCCACATGTAATGATAATTATTCAACCATATTTTTTAGCGTCGTGCTTGCATGCGATCCTAATTTGAGGATAGGAGCGTCGGAAGTGCTTTGAACCTATGTGGGTGTTCGTCTTGAGTTCTATGTACGAAGCTTTGATTTCTGAATAAATTCTGGGGGTGCTCGGACCAGTGCTACTAATTACTGTTGTTGTTGCCAAACACCCTCGGCTCCGATCCCACTGTTCAGAGATTCCAAATAGGTTTCTGAATGCCATAAGTTTTAAATGTGTAAAAATATGTTTGCAGTGGAGTAGCCTATCGTTAAAGTCAGGACCTGCTTGGTGAACAACTTCATAAACTCAGTTCCCAAATTACAGCAGACAGACAGACAGAATTTAATTTTTCTCGTCGCTGCCCAGCCCGAAGGGGCTGCCTGGCGACTTACAGACTGCTCTTGCTAGCTATGAAGAGGGTTATAGACAAGTTTGTGCGTGTTTGTGTAGATGTGTAGTGCTTGTAAGTTAATAGAGAGAGAAAAAAAAAACACATACAGTCCGATAAATGCTACCATCAGAATAGTAAAATACACAAAGATCAGCCAAACTTCACCAAAATGCCACTCTATGCAATAGAGCAGTTGATCAGTAAAATCAATAGTAGTAAAAAAATATATATATACACACACATATATATACACATACATATTATGCGATAAATGTATATTATAATGGACACAAAAATAAAATTACTTATGTAAAATTCACCAAAACGCTACATAATGCACTAATGAGAAAATAATAATAAAAAATAAATCTAACATACAAAAGAAGTCATAGAAAAACAAGTGTGTTAGCCGAAATTATACAAATTGATGCAGTGCAAGATCAGTCATGTGCATCAAACCACAATGCCACTCTATGCAATACAGTTGATCGATTATTTCGATAGCAAATTAAAAGTACAAAAATATTATGATAGATCGACAAAGATTATACAGCTCAGTAGTTCAGACCTTAACGCACCGACCATGGCACGTGCAGCACGTTTTGAGGCCTAAGAAATTTTAGTCTTTCACGTGGGTTGTAATCGACCAGCTCTCTCAGATGCTCGTATTCTGAGTTCCTCATCCTTTCAAAGTGATCCTCTGAGATTTGTTGGATGTAGCTGAGGATGGTTGGAATCTTCAGGTCTTTTCTAATGTCAGCCCCTCTGATGTACTTTGGTGCACGCACAAGAGTTCTCAGTATTTTATTCTGTTGACTTTGCAGACGCTGCATGTTGGTTTTTGAAACATGAGCCCATACTGGGGCGGCGTAGGTCATGATAGGTCTAATGATTGATTTAAACAATATGACTTTGTTTTTAAGAGTTAGTCTTGCACTTGGAAATGTAATGCGTGACATCATTTCCATGGTTTGGGTAGCCTTAGTTCTTACGTGATTTATTTGCGGAACGAAGGGTAATGATTGGTTTAGAATGCATCCCAAATATTTCACTTCCTTCACAGGTCTTATGGCTTCTCTGCCCAGGTATATTGGTGCTCTAGTGAATTTGGTTCTTCTTGTTATCCAGATGAACTGACACTTGGCATGATTAAGCTCGACAGCGTTATCCTCACACCAGTCTTCAACCTCCTCTAGAGTCTCCTGAAGATTTTCTCTGCATTTATCAGATTTTCTGTTGTTGGTGATAATAATTGCATCATCCGCAAAGAGTCCCAGTATGCCCATTTGGGGGGCAGGGAAGTCATTGATGTAGATGGAGAAGAGCTGAGGTCCAAGAACTGATCCTTGGGGAACCGAGGCTCTTATTGGACGAACAGAAGAACAAGCATTTCCATTTTTTACCAGAAAATGCCTGTCTTTAAGATAGCTGTTGAAGAACAACACGTAGTGGTCAGGAAAACCGTATTCAACAAGCTTGGCCAACAGAGTTACGTGATTCGTTTTGTCAAACGCCTTACTAATGTCCAAGCACATTGCGCAGGTGAAATCCTTGTGGTTGAAGGCTTGTATTGCGAATTCTACGACTCGATGCAGCTGTGTGACACAGGAGTGGTTTCTTCTGAATCCATGCTGCTCAGGACGAAGAAAATTAGAAGATTCGAGATAGTTATTGAATCGTATAAGAAGAATACGTTCAAACAGCTTAGATATATTGCTCAGAAGGCTGATCGGTCGGAAATTTTTGGCTATGAGAGGGTTAGAGCCAGATTTGTGGATAGGTTTGATTACTGAAAGCTTCCATATCTTCGGGAAGTGACAAGTTTTTAACAAGCTATTAAAAATATTGGTGAGAGTCATAAGGGCAGATAGGGGCAGATTTTTGAGAGAAATTACAGCAGTGAAAATGAATTTGTAATATACCTATAACTATTTTTATATTACTACGGTATATATAGTGTACCCCATAAATTCGTAAACAGCTTCAAAATTTATAAAAAATTGAAAGAATTTGCATATTTGAAGGTGGTTTAATAAAACAATTCTCACGAAAGGGCTTTTTTTTTTGGTGCTAAAAAAATGTTGAGTTCACATTTTGTCGATAGAGAGCGCTGAAAGAAAGTTCGAAAATAGCGATTGGACCTGAACCTTTCTTCAATCTCCTTTGTGTCCGAAACATTCGTAAAGTGGCGATTCGTGGCTGAGGTAAAACAATTTCAGCAATAGTGCTTTACCCACCAATATGAACATCACAATGAAAACAAACTTTTTTTTACCGCCAGTAACAGAAAAATTCCGATATGAGCTGTTAACCGGGTATTTTATAGGATTTTACAGGATTCTGATTTGCATACTTCACTCTTTAGCTCACTCACTTACTTCCAAGCTTTCTGGGTCACTCACTGACCTAGTCACTTGCTGTCTGAGCAGAGGCAAATTCCATCGAGAGGTTGGAACGAACTTTGTCGCCCTTCTCACACTCTGCTAACTTTCTTGGCCACGCATTCCTCAAATTTGAAGCCTCTCTGAACTTGCTGCCCTTGGCTGTAGTTCACTAAGCCCCCCTCCCCAATGTAAATACGCCACTGATGAGACTCCGGAATGCGGAAGACCTCAAGTGACAGTATTTTGCCATCTGAGCACAGAGTTAATCATTTAACTTTAAACTCCTTCTCATCAACAAAATCATTTATAAAAATGTTTAATAAATTAAATTGTGTGAAATTTAAATGTCATACGAAAACAGATGCATCATATTTATATAATTATATAAAGTTGATTAATATAACACACACAAAACGAATTTCACATATGATACTTGTTCATATCAATGAACGCATCTATTTAATTGAGACCATATTCTTCGATGAGATTGTTGGCTATGATGAGGCGCTGTATCTCATTTGTTCCTTCATATATTTCAGTAATTCTTGCATCTCTGTAATGACGTTCAGCCGGCATGTCTGATACATAACCCATTCCTCCCAGAATCTGAATGGCCTTAAAATATAATACGTATTTTTTTTAAACTACTGTGTATTATTGAGATGTAAATACAAGTCAGGGGTCTTCAACGTAAGGCCCGCGTGTCACACGTGGCGCTTAAAAGCTTTTTTCAAGTTGTCCGTCAATGAAAAGGCTTACATAGTTACAGAATTTATAGAAATGTTGAAAAAAGAAACAATGGAGACGTGTATTCCAGATGCAGTGAAGGAAGTTCATGTTTCGAAATTACTTTTAGAAAATATTTCAGAACTAAGAGAGAAATTAACGAACGTGAGAATTAGAAATAATTTCATTGGCAAAATAATTTCGTAATTCATGAAAAAATTTCAGAATTAATGAAAAATCATGTTTAATGAAAAGATAATTTCAGAATTGATGAAAAAAGTATATTTAATGAAAAGATAATTTCAGAATTGATGAAAAAAGTATATTTAATGAAAAAATTTCAGAATTAATGAAATTCATAGTCAATAGGAAAATGATTAAAAAAAGTAATTGAAGACTTGTTCATTCTGAAATAATTTCTTTCATCAATTATCAATTTCGATTAGTTTTTAAATTATTTTTTCCACTAATTCCGAAAATTGTTTTTGATTAACTAATGATTAAAGAATCGTTTGAAGTGACTTCAGATTAAAATTATCCACAGAATTACTTAATTAATTATTTATTTTGTGTGGTAATCCTGAAATTATTTTCCTTCTCAATATAGCTTGAAATCATTTTTTTTCGATAATTATGCATTCTTTTATTGATTGTAAAATAATTACTATCAGAAACTACGAAATTACTTTATTTTAACGTGTATAGGAAACCCGCTGATTTTTTGGGCTAAAAATTTGGAAAAACTTGGAGAGATCTGTAATACTATCCATGCATAGGATACCCCTCCTATTTTTGGTACACAATTTTTGGCAAAAAGGGGGTTCCTTACATACGTTAAAATACGGTATCTCTCGTTGATTTATAAGTTGTTTTTTCTCAATATTTCTGAAACTATTTGTTTCGAAAATTATAAAATTATTTCTTTTGTAATTCTGAATTTCCATCAATTCGCTCTGGAATTATTTCATTCAGTTCTGAAAATTATCGGTGAGCCACGTCAAAGAGAACCAAATGTGGCTCGCGAACCATGCGTTGAAGACCCTTGATCTCTATTTCATATTTGCACATTATTAAAAATATATATTTATGTGTTTTGAGAGATTAAAATCGGAAGAATATAAGACACCAAGATCAGTCGTTGATTCTGTCCTTGACAAAGCAATATTATTTACATGGTATGAATGAGTTATAGGTGAAACTTTGTTACTATAAGTGATTATAAAACATTTATCAATATTCAAATACCAATAATTTCAATCACACCATGCAAACAGGAGATTTATACCTTGTTGTAGTCTATTGCACGATTCAACAATTATCAATAATTCTGAAAATCTTTAAATCATCGGCGAACATCACACTTCAAATATTTCAGCAAGATCATTGATGAAAACTAAAATGAATAACGGTCCTAAAACCGATCCTTGAGGGACCCCGGATGTTACATTAACACTTTTGCTTAATGCGGAACAATATAATATATAACAAATTCTGCCTTGAAGATAGACTACTGAACCAATCCACAAGTTTACAATTAAAACCAAATGTTCTTAATTTTTCAGATAAAATAGCATGATGAATTTTATCGAATGCCTTAGCAAAATCAGCATAGATGACATCCATTTGTGAACATTTTTATTAATTGATTCCAATTATGTTAAGTTTCATCAAATTGGTCACAGTAGATCTTTTAGGCATGAAACCATGTTGATATACTGATATGAGTTTGTTACTTTGAGGATATATTCTCGCATGTATAACATATCCGAAAATTTTGAAAAACAATAAATAATTGCCATCGGTCTATAGTTTGTTGCACAAGCCTTATCCCCTTTCTTATAAATTGGAATTATTTTGGACTTTTTCCATTCAATGAGGAAAAATTCTAAACTTTATAGACAAATTAAAAATGATCAATAAAGGATATACAAAAAAGTCCACGATATACAAAAATTACGTCTCCTGTCCAGATAGTTTGCTGTGAATAGATATAAATTTGGATATATTTATTCACATAATTATTCACGTTTATTCCGGTTTTCCTGCATATACTACACTTTGATCTCAGCCAAAAGGCCGAGAAGCGATAGCATATACTGGTAACATTAAAGAATTTATAAACCATTTTCAAGAGATAAACATGTCTGAAACGCATTTTTTTGGGAACTACGTAACAAAAGTAAATATTCCAAAAATCATTGAGGAAACATTGTTGCCGACACTTGTTTCGTCCAGCTCTGATGAGTTTCTAAAATTGCCTATCGTTCAAATCGGGTCATAATTGGTGTAGATGCAAAATTTGACGAAGATGGGCCGAAAATTGTAGATTTGTATTGAGAACATACACTGACATACAGACAGTGGCGTCGGAGCCGGGGGTACTTGAGCACCCAGTGTTCTGTGGCACGGGACAGAGCACCAACAGAATTGATTCCGAAATAAAAATCTCCTATATATAGGCCTGTAGAATTTCTGGTTATATAGATTTCTCCTATATAGATAGCATCTGCTCTGCTAGGAGGCACCTTGCGTTCTTGTTTCCTAGGAATTTCGATGGTGAGAAATTCCAAGTGGTGAAAGTATGTGAACATGTCTGGGGAAAACAAACAAACACACACACACACATAAGCACCCGTGTTAATGAAAAGAAAAATGTTTCAGAGTTAAAAAAAAAGTCTCCAAAAAAAAAAAAAAAAAAAAGAGACATGTTGGAAACGTGAAAAGGAGGACAAAAGAACGAACATTCTAAAACGTTGGAGGACGCTTGGAATGACATCAAAAACAAAAAAGGAGAGGGGGAGGACGTCTGGTAACCCTAGTATAGTGTGACCACGGAAAGATGGCCTCTGATCTTGTACGCCCTTCATAACGAAACGAAAGGTTTCATTCTTCTGTAGAGAGAAATGGGGAAAAAAGAAAATAAACACCATCCATGATTGTTATTGAAGAGTTCTTTTTTCACCCATTTCTTCCTACTGGAGAATGAACCCTTTATTTCTGTGATGAAGGTCGTACAAGGTCAGAGGTCATCTTTCACTGGTCGCACTATAACAGGTTTTCCTCAGAAACAAACTTAACGCTTGGTATAGAACACATACATGACACATTCTGACATGTCCCAATTCATTTGCAGTTTCTCAAGGGGATATTCACAGATTGCATATGCTGTTCAGTAGTATTTATTGTCGGCTCAATTGTTCCAAATACGGGAAATTTAATACATTTGAATGCCGTTTTTTCGTACGTTTTAAATTTGCAATTTTAATACAGTATTTTCGAGTTGGAGAATTTTTAAGCGTGCAAATACTTTTCTTGTAATTTTTTTTTAATTTTTGCTCGTGATTTGAGATACTCATATGTCGAGGTACTACAGTTATTTTCCTTGTTTTTTTTTTTTGTTCACTATAAGTATTAGAGGTATTTTATATAAAGGCAATATAAAACAAAAAAAATACCAACTTGATGTGAAACGAATGTTGCAGCTTCAGATGCAGCCAGTTTAGCTAACGCTGCTTCCTGCAAGTAGAAAAAGAATCCAAATTTAATTAAATTTGAAAATCTTTCAATGTATAGATCGTAAGTACTTTGGTTTTAAAACTCATTCTATGATACATTGTCGAATCACAATTCATTGCATAATCCTAGTATTACCGTAAACGTGGACTGCTCTGGCCCTGGGATCCTTCTTTGGCTTAAAACGATAAAATAATAAAACGTACTTTAGTTCTGAAAAATTTTTCTGCAGTAACTAGTTTTTGTTATTTTTGCTAAGTGTGGTACTAAGTAAGAGAAATGAGTTCATCTAGTGGTTTACGAATGGACAACTAGGCAGCAACAGTGATCGTTTCGTATGCTGTGATTGCATGTGGTTTTTTTCCATCTCTCAAAACTTTCAACTGTAGGGGATTATAATCCAGCGCGTCCTGTCAGATCCAGCTTTGTCTAGTTTAGTAGGGGCCTTATGGAAAACAATTTAAGGGGGTGTCACGACCATGGCCCCCACATCCTGGAGCGGGGCCCCTAGGCTGGGATCTTTTGCGGGGCCCCCAGTCAGACTTTTCACGGGGTCCTTCTGTAGTTAATTTAAGGAAAAACATAAAAATGATGAGAACTATCCCGGGCCCCAGGGCTGGGGCCATGGTCACGACCCCTGAAGGGGATTTTTCAAACATGACTAAAAAAATGTCATTTTGAATAGCAAATCAAATGCCAAAAATTTCGTCTCAATCGGTTAATTTGTTCTTTCAAAATAAAAGAAAGAAATAATGAATTAAAGTCTAAACGTATACAAGAAAAAACACCTTGAACGTGATTTTCTCAGATTGCAGTTTTTGAGTTCATCGTAAGATTAAAAATGTACTATTACGGCAAAAATTTTGAAAATTTTTTCAGAAATGTTTATTTGACATGTGTTAGTGAAATAAACTTCCGATTCAGAAATTGACCGACGGTAAATATATATTTTTTTACACTTTAAAAATTCATATAATTCTAACGAATGGTCAGATATTCAAGTTCGAGATCCATTTTTACTAACGCATGTCTAATGAACGTTTCTGAAAAGTTTCAGAATTTTTGGTGTAGTAGTTTGCAGTTTCTGAGCTAAGATTAAAAATATAATCAGGAAAAATCGCGTTCAAAGCGTTTTTTCTTGTATACGTTTACGTATTCGATGTGAGATATGAGCAATTTAAGTAAATGATTTCCGATTATTCATGCGCTGGAGATATAAATTTTATTTTATCATTGCTTGTTTTTTTGCCAAATTTATAGGGCAACTTAAATAAAAATTTCAAATTTTTTGTCTTGAAAATTCAGAAAGATGTCGGTGATACAGTTACTTGCTGGAAGTAGCTGGATGATAAGGAATTTTCCACAAATCGATATTTCGATTATTTTCTGTCGTTTGCTTATTTCGAGAATGTCCGCAGCATTATGCGAACGACGCGTATCAGATGCTAAATAAGAGAAATACTTGATATAGCAATGTGATGTCAAAATAAAAAATAAAAACTTTTGAAAATAATTGAATGGCGGAAAATAATCGAAATATTAATTTGTGAAAAATCTCTCATCTCATTCAGCTACTTCCAGGGAGAGTAACTGGCATTACTACTCACTATAACTCCCGGTATAATAGCCAGTTAACCCGTTCATGCCCACACCTTGATGCGTTTTGAATTCCACTTTAATATTGGGATATTTTTGAAATTGCACTAATTAAGAATATTTGAGTCATTCTTTTGCTCACTTACGTGCTTGTATAAACTCTCTAGGTCATTGTTTTGTTCACTCACTGACCTAGTCCCTTGTGTCTTGGGCAGAGGCGACTTTATTGAGCCCCCACTCTACTAATGTCCTTGGCAACTCATTCCTCAAAATTTCCACCCTCTGAACTTGCCGCCCTTGGCCATAGCCTGCTAAGCCCCCCTTGTAAATACGCCACTGTCCTCAATTGAGGACGGCAAAAATATGACTACATATTGTGTTAGTTATTCACATGAAACTCTGTTATCTAAATAATCAATTTCAAAAGAATCACTTGCGTGAAAATAACAATATAATGTCGATAATATAAAGTAGAAAACAAAAGAACCCCACGAGATAATAAAATACACCAATTTCAAGAGTTCATTTCTAAACCAGAAACGGCTTTACGAGGATTTTTTTCGATGCCAATCTCTGAATAGGGTTGTCATCTACAATATACAACCTCTAGCGGCAAGGCTAAATAACATAAAGCCAAATTCTCGTGGGTACAAATGGATTAAGATCAATAAATAAAACTCATCAAAGCATTTGTGGTTCACAAAACGACAAAATAGATAAAGAGAAATTTATTCACACAGAGGTGTTACAACCTTGTCGAGCGCCGGAAGAAAGAGCAATAATTCTTTTTTTTCTCCACGGACGCGCGCGCTTTCTCGTGACGATCGCAGCGCCACAGTACCCCCCCTCCAGTGCGGATCGCACGAACTAATTATTGACAACAAAAGAAAGAAAAAAATATATATACACATATAAGGACGGGATTATGAATGCACTTATACAATGAGACGATTCGGGGGACGACTTACTCTGCCGTAACGGGTCACAATGGGTTCACTGTTTGTACTGTCACTGTTAGTGGCAATGTGCGCTGGTTTCACTCGTGCAATGTTCACACATACGTTTCTTCCTTTGCATTTGATGGTGATAGTGTTATTGCGCCTTGCGACCACTTCATAGGGGCCATCATATGGGCACTGCAATGGCTTCTTGACAGCGTCATTGCGAAGGAAAACATGAGTGGAATGATCAAGTTCTTTATGGATGAATGTTTTGGATTTATTATGGTGAGACGCTGGGACAGGTCGAATTTTCGAAAAGTGTTGTCGTAATTCAGTGAGCAACTGTTTTTCATTGACGTCTGTGGTGGAAGCTGAGAAGAACTCGCCAGGGAGTTTGATAGGTTCACCATATACCAGTTCAGATGTGGAGCATTCCAGTTCCGGCTTGTATGCCGCTCTTAGTCCTAGAAGGACGATTGGCAATACTGCCACCCAATCTGTTGATGAATGGCACTTGATCGCTGCTTTAAGGACGCGATGCCACCTTTCAACGGCACCATTCGCTTCCGGATGGTATGGAGTGGTACGATTTTGTTTGATCCCCAGTAGTTTGCCGAGAGATCGGAATAGATCACTCTGAAATTGTCGACCTTGATCAGTAACGATCACTTCTGGTACTCCAAACCGTGCAACCCAAGTATGTATGAAAGCCTTAGCAACAGTCTCAGCAGTAATATCTGCTATAGGAATGGCTTCGGGCCATCTTGAAAAGCGATCTACGCAAGTGAGGCAGTAGCGATAACCTTCTGATAATGGAAGCGGGCCCACTATGTCGATGTGCACGTGACTAAATCGTCGAGATGGAGATACGAACTGTCCAATATGAGGGCTGGTATGACGATGAATTTTTGACCTCTGACAGGCGATGCACGCTTGAGCCCAATGTCGGATGTCTTTCTTCATGTTCGGCCATACATATCTGTCGATGATCATTTTAACAGTGGATTTAACACCCGGATGCGCAGGTTGATGAATAATTTTGAACACTTCCCAACGGTATTGTTTAGGAATATAAGGCCGTGGTTTAGATGTCGAGGTATCGAAAAAAAGTTGTGTTTTTCCAGATGGGGAAGAGAGCTGTTGAAGAGCGAGTGAAGATGGTATATTTCCGTCAAGCAACTGCTTCAGTTCAAGGTCATTCTTCTGTGCTTCAGCGATGAGGTCGTAATTCATGGAAGAAGGAAAAAGTAGGTCAACTCCTGCTCGCGAGAGAGCATCCGCTACCACATTGCTTTTTCCCTCGATATGACGAATATCAGTTGTAAACTGAGAAATTAGATTTAATTGATTAATTTGTCGAGGAGAAAGCTTGTCGGCTTTCTGATTGAAAACGAACACTAACGGCCTATGATCTGTGAAAACCGTGAAAGGTTTACCTTCCAGTAAATATCGGAAGTGAATGATCGATGCGAAAATTGCCAAAAGTTCGCGGTCATAAGCACTGTATCGCTTTTCAGTATCACTCAGTTTGCGGGAAAAAAACCCGAGCGGCTGCCAGCTATCATTGACTCGTTGTTGTACCACTGAGCCGATAGCTATGTTGCTGGCATCTGTCACGAGTGCAATTGGGGAATAGGGCCTCGGATGTGTCAAAAGAACTGCTTCTCTAACAGCGAGTTTTGTGTCATCGAAAGCTTTAATGAGCTCTGGTGTCCAGGTAATAAGTGTTTTGTCATGACGCGTACAATTTCGAAGTACTAGATGCAGTGGCAATTGTATCGCAGCCGCTTTCGGTAAAAAGCGACGGTAAAAATTAACCATACCGACAAATCGGCGAAGTTCTGCCTTGTTTTTGGGTCTTGGGTAAGAGTCAATGGTATCGACTTTGGCTGGTAGCGGTTTAATGCCCTGAGAGTTGACTAAATGTCCTAGAAACTTGATTGAGCTGCATGCGAACACGCATTTGTCGATATTTATTTTTAATCCGTGTGTACACAGACGTTTCAAGACCTCACGCACATGACCGACGTGCTCTTCAAGGTTTGAAGATGCAATTAACACGTCGTCTAGATAAGGGAAACAGAATGGAAGTCCTCGCAATATTTCGTCTATATAGCGCTGAAACGTTTGCGCAGCGTTTCGCAACCCGAAACTGAGGACGTTAAATTCAAAGAGTCCGAAAGGGGTGACAATAGCAGTTTTTGGTACATCGGAAGCAGACAATTGTATTTGATGATAAGCGCGTTTCAAGTCTATGGTAGAGAAGATGCATTTACCGTGCAGATCCATAGTGAAATCCATAATATTCCGAATGCTATATCTGTCAGGAACCGTCTTCGCGTTGAGAGCTCTATAATCGCCACAGCATCTCCACGAACCGTCGGATTTTTTCACCATGTGGAGGGGACTGGACCACTGACTATTTGAAGGGCGACATATACCCATGGTAATCATTTTATCGAACTCAGCTTTGGCAGCTCGCAGCATCTCCGGGCCTAATCGACGGGCTCTCGCGTAAACCGGTACTCCTGTAGTTTCGATGTGATGCACCGTTTCGTGTGTTGCTTGCACTGGACTTGATGTTTCTTCCATGAGCTCTTTATATTCTTGTAATAGATTGTGGAAAATCTCATGTCCACATGTCACAGTTACTGCAGGGGAAACAGTTGGAGAAACAGTTGTTCCGGTTGTAGACCGTTCACCCCCGTTGTTGACCAAAACTCGGTTTCCCAAATCCACCGTGAGTCGGAATCTTTTCAGAAAATCGGCGCCGATTATTGGTCGGGATACATCAGCAATGGTAAACACCCATGAAAAAGTTTTTGCTAATCCGAGACTTAGTTTTATCATTTTCTTTCCGTATGTTTTTATTGTAGAACCGTTTGCCGCGGTAAGCGTGAGTAGTGACTGTGGTTTGTTTCTATCAGCTGCAGAAGGGGGTATTACGGAAATATCCGCACCAGTGTCGATGAGAAACGAAAGCTTGCTTAGTGGGTCTGCGATGAAAAGGCGACTGCTGAATGAAACCGACTCCCTCGTCGCCATTAGTTGTCGGTTTGGTCGTTTCCCGAATAGAAACTACATGGTTGCACACACTTACGGGCGTTGGGTCCGAATTCACGGTGATACCAGCAGAGATCGTTTCGAAACCTCATGGATTTTGCACCTTCGTGGCGGTTTCGATTGGGAGGACGTTGAGGGTTTCCGCGTTGTTCTCGAGATCGACGTAGCGCGTCAACTTGCAATGTCAATGTCTCTATTTTTTTCAGTCAGCTGCTGCACGTCAAGTTGTTGTGGGTGATCGAGATTTGGTGAAATATTCTGTACTTCTGCTTTGCCGCTGACGCTGATGATCTTGTCTGCCATCTCCGATAACTTTTCCAACGTTTCTGAACTTGTGGAGAGGATTGCTTGAACTTGATATGGTAACCGTTGTATCCATAGACTTCGAAGTATTTCATCGCTGAGACGGCCACTGGACAGATCCCGCATTTCTCGGAGTAACGCCGAAGGTCGACGATCGCCCAGCTCGACTTCATACATCAAACGTTGTAAGCGTCGCTCATCTGGTTCAGCAAATTCAGCTTGGAGGCGTCTTTTTAGTGCGTCGTACATGTTTGCCGCCGGTGGATTCATGATGAGGTCACTCACATGTACCAAAACACTCGTATCCATGGCTGCAACGGCTGTGTGGTATTTAGTGGCATCGGAGGTAATTCCACTCGCCAGGAACTGAGAATCCAATTGCTTGAACCATAGATGAGGTTGTTTGGCCCAAAACGGTGGGGCTTTGACAGCGACTCGGAACATTGCAGGTGGTTGCTCTGATGAATTGGGCATCGTTGGTTGCTCCGATGGATTGGACATCGTTATCGTTCGATGCCGGGTCACCAAACTGTGGTTCACAAAACGACAAAATAGATAAAGAGAAATTTATTCACACAGAGGTGTTACAACCTTGTCGAGCGCCGGAAGAAAGAGCAATAATTCTTTTTTTTCTCCACGGACGCGCGCGCTTTCTCGTGACGATCGCAGCGCCACACATTCATTTTTTAGGAGAAAAAAAAATTTTAATTCAAATACCTTTGTAAATTTCTTTCCGGAATCTTTCAGCTCAGCTGCTCTCCATGTTAACAAACGTGAAGTTTGAAGTTTCAATTCCATATCTGCGAGTTTCATCTGCAACATTTTAATTTCACAGAACATTTTGAAGTTTATTTAAATTTAATACTTAAATTGTGATTTTTATTTTCATTTGAGAGAGAAATTGGGTAGAGATAAATTGATAACATTTATTAAAGACAAAAGCTGGAAAGATTCATCGCATATAAATGAATACCGTACATCGGGACTTGACAAATTCCAGGTCACCTAGGTGACTTTAAAATCGGTATTAGCACACCTAAAATATTTTTTATATACTGTATTACTGCTAAATCATTCTTTCAACATGAAAAGGGGTCATTAACATTGTTATCCGAACAAATGATTTTGAAGAGTGATTTCACTCCTGTCCAAAATTTAAACCGGTAGTTTTGTTAAACAGAGGGGTATTTTTTTTTAATGAAAAACAGAAAAATAACTCTGTTAAAAAAAATAACCTAAATTTTCAAGGAGTATTTTCACTCAACGAAATTTTGAGGAGTAAAATTGAATTTTGATGCGTGAATCACTCATCTAGATGCGCATTGGCAAACACTGCTCATTAAATCTCTGAAACGTTAAAAAAAACATTGCTCATTACTGTTTTTCGGGGGAAAAATAATGCTTGGCTCCTAATAATTTTGTCTGGCACCTAAATTTTTTTCGAATTGTCAAGTCCTGCCGTACATGTGTGTGTGTGTGTGTGTGTGTAAGATTAACTGCCACTATAGTAGATGTATAGCAATAGATATACACTGAAAATTAACTTTTAAATCAAAAACAAATTCACTTGAATGGCTTGAAACTTCATGATTGGAGCGCCAAATGCTTCTCGTTTCGCAGCATAGTGAATCGCACAATCGAAAGCAGCCTGCAATGAAATCGTGTGTGCATGCAATAATTGTTTGATACAATACCATTTCTTTCTGGATAGTATACAAATGACACTTCGAGAATTGCTGCTGTTGAATAAAAATATTTCCAAAGAATGTGAGGAAGAAATGTATGCAATATAACATTTAATGAAAAGAATGACTTTGCCCGAAACTATAGTATGCAAATAACATATGTTCGGCACTCATGGGTGCCGTTTGAAAATTACTTTGAGACAGAGATGAAAATGCATTGGTTTAATATAGTGAATGCAAGGATTTTTTTTCATTTTTCGAGGTATAGAGTTTTTTGAGAATGAGAAGTTTGGCTGTGTATTGTTGAGGTTTTATACCAAAAATTTAAAGTCTATCAATATATACAGTAAGTTTGCTAATTACAATGTTTATTACTTGTTCATAGAAAATGACATAGGTATCCAAAATTTATTGTTTTTTCCATTGTGAGACATTTTCAGTAACAGTTCGCCTTTGAGTTTTGACCTGCTTTTCACCAAGCACTGTTACACTTTGATGGATATACCATTTGTATGCCAACCAAGTCATATCTTAAATTTACTTTATTTCAATTCTGCATTTCAAATTCAAAATTGTTAAAATTTAAAATTTAATTTTGAATAAAATTGAGCTGATAAAATCTCAATCTTTTTCATCATTTTATGAACCGAACAGTTTTTATTACAGTATTTATTTAGTATACAAACCTTTGAAAGGCCAAACTGCTCTGACTTCACTAGGTTCACAATACAAACAATCAATGAAATTATAAGGGAAAAGCAGGGGGATATCAGTACACGGACGTATGCAAAGAGGAAAATGCATAAAAGATAACACAATAAATATAGGTTAAAAAAATCCCCGCATACCTAACAAACAATAAAATGAACATATATACATAAATAAAATTCAATATATGATAAATTAAAAGAAATTTTTTTTAAAAAATAGGTTATATAGAGAAATGAATATCTTTGTTTCGAATCATTTTTTATTCAATTGCATTGATTTCATGCAATTTTACCATGCGCTCAAGCTGTTTTTAATGCATTTTTTTTAAAATTATTAAAAAATTAAGAATTAGATATATGCTGAATTTTGTACTAGCATAGAATATAATACACAATCATATGATATAATATATACACATATCATGTGTGCTAAAATTTGAAAGAAATCAATGGATAAATAATATTTTTAACGATATTTCTACGCAAGAAAACTTTTTACTATATTAAAAGGCAGGAGCTCACTTATAAGTATATTTCTTCACATATTTATTCTCTCTTATAACTACTAAGTTATATTTAAAAACTGAAAAGAAAATCCAGAGAGAGAGGGGGAAAGAGGTGTCACGTCTACTTACTTTTATTGTCACCCGTTATCTTCAACTGATTTAATATTTAATTTTAGTTTAATTATCTTTTAATATTTAAGTGAAACAATTAAATATTGAAAGATAATACAGAAACGAAAATTTTAATTTCCATACTTAATAAAATATAAATGAAAAGTTGAAAGCAATGTTATCGCATGTACAGGGTGGGCAAAAAGTCCGTAGAAACTTTAAAAATTCATAAAAACCGGGAAAAATAACCGAAATAAAAAACGGTTTGCAGGGTTAGCATCATTAGGTCACGGGAATTTAAGACAAAAAATAACTTAAAAATAGCCGATAGGTGGAGCTGGTACGAGTGGTACGGTCACGGGTGTATCGATCCGGTGCATCTAATCTGTCAGAACAGAAAGATGCGATCCGCAGAGAGGTGTCATGTATACATCCAGACCTGCTGCTTTCTACCGTTACTGGATTTGTGACTCGCCTGCAATGTGTTATTCCCTGTGGTGGTGGTCATGTGGGACACATATTGCTGTAATAAACGATTTCGAGGCATTCTGTTCGTTATTCGCATATCTTTTCTTTGACTTGCGTACGTCAGCGCATCCCATCGACTGTTTTTTGAGTTATTTTTCCCCCCGTCTTAAAAAAATTCCCGTGACCTAGCGATGCTAACCCTGCAAACCGTTTTTTATTTCGGTTATTTTCCCAGTTTTTATGCATTTTTAAAGTTTCTACGGACTTTTTGCCCACCCTGTATATGTAACTCAAAAGTAAGTCCGGCTTATTATTTTATTTTTAATTTTTTCGACTTCTTATCTCTAAGGAAACTTAAGATTTCAAGGATTGTGAATTATTGACATATTGGAAAACCCCACCGAATAATCGAATTTTCACTGTGAATATCGGAACTTCTAACACGGATTTCTATGACGGTGATCGTGAGCTTATAAGTGAAATGATGCTTACACCGTCAAAGTAATGCTGATGATGCATAGGACGCCTGTGCGAAATTGCCTTTATCATCCAAAAGTATGAATTAGTATTATTTAAAAAAGTATTATTTACTTAATTAACATCAATCATTCACTTACTTGCGCTATTCCGAGAGCTTGTCCGGCTACACCGATTCTACCAGCATCCAGAGTTACCTAATAATAAATTCAGAACTGCGTATGCAAATGGTGATTGAAAAAAGTTACGGAAAATTTTCTAAGAGACAATTCGATGTGTAATAATTTAATTTTATAATGTATAGCATTATCATATGCAAGATCATTCCCAAAAAAGAAACACACCATTGATGAAAATTGGTAAAACTGGAACAAAAGCCGACTTTTTGTTTCAGTTTTACCAATTCTCCTGAAGATGCCAACCACTAGTGCTGGGGGAAACGTTGAGGACAAACTAAAACGGACGACGGTCTTCGAACCCGAATATACAATTTTCATCAAATGATGGCCGTGAAAACCTTATCAACTATAAACACATTATTATAAACTTGGATGGCAAGTCTTTTTTTGCGTTTTGGTGTGCAATCCAAAAGGAAACTGCGTTCGGAAAAGATAAATAAACACTCGAATATGAAGTAGAAATCTGTAAGAGTTAGATTATAGCTAAACAAAAAATTTTTATACTGTAAGATTGCGTTATAATTCTGTGGTGTTTGGTCAGAACATAACTCCAAAATCACATTTTTGAGATATAAGCGTTTTCACTATCATTTAAAAATCAAAAATAACGCATACACACTTAAGTGATGCATACACACATTTTCATATAAAATACACAATCAAATATACGACATGCATCAGCATGTCGTTTAGCCGTGCACACGTATTTGTGCATTTATCTCACTTCTAATTAGTTATAATTGGGAAGACTTACTTATAGATCAAAAATCCATTTTTTGGAGATATCATGTTCTGACCAACCACCACAGTATAGCGTATCCCAAATTGTTTACACAGCGGATATATCTGTGTAACCGTTTACTTTAGAAACATACTTTCAATTACAAAAAAGTTTTCGAATGACGTGCAGTTACTTAAAATTTTAAAATTTGCTTGAAGGGTCGCATATATAAATACGAAAAATAAAAAAAGGAATTGTTTATGCAGTCTCCGTATGCTCAAATACCCAATTAAAAGTTTTCCTGAGGCCAAGATGAAAATTCCCCTTTTCTACGTGCAATATTCGCTGAGATATCAGAATTCAAATATCAGAGGAAAGTTGGGAAAGAACAGCATAAACTAACGGACTTCATTATGCTGTTATTTTACGTTTTTTTTTTCCGATTTTGAAATCAATTATCTCAGAGAATATTGCACTTAGAAACGTGGAATTTTTTTTTTCGTTAGTCTCAAATGTGACAGGAAAACTTCTTAATTGGGTTTTAGAGCACACGGGGAGTGTATAAGAAGTTTATTTCTTTATTTTTTATGTACATGACCTCCCTAAAACAATTTGCAAGACTTTAAGTAACTGCATTTCATTTGAAAACTTTAGAAATATACTTTCAATTAAAAAAAGTCAACGGTTACAGAGATATCCGTTATGCGAACAATTTGGGATAGGCTGTATGTAAATACGCATTTGTATACAATTTATTTACCATGGCTATTTTGAAACCTTCTCCAGGTTGGCCCAATAGGTTTTCTTTTGGTATTTTGCAGTCTTCAAAAATAAGAGAGCATGTGGATGATCCTCGAATTCCCATTTTATCCTCTTTTTTACCTAAAGAGAAACCGGGAATGTTTTTTGGCACGATAAACGCACTTATACCTTTGTGTTTCCTTGATTTGTCAGTTGTGGCAAACACCTGGAAATAAAATTAAAAGTAGACTATTTTTCTTAATTTTGATCAATATTTGCATTACAAATTTTAAAAAAAATGAAATTTTTAAAAAATGAATTTGGTAGGAGAAATTATGCTCTGGGATCTGCATTGTGTACGTTTTGTTTTTGTTCTATTGTCTTCATTTTGTATATTATTTGTGTTCATGTATTTGTGATGTGTGTTGTTTTGCAATTAAAAAAATTTGCAACGAAATGTTTATACCTCCAATATTCACATCTAGATGCGTGATTCCCTTCCATCATTTTTATTAAAGGGCTTCTTTGATGGTAAATGCCACCATTTGAAACACTTTATTTTTATAATGAGAACCTCTCTTACGGTTTGAGAATTTGATAAAGATAACAGAGGACACTTTGCTGCATTTATGCACGCTTTTCCCAAATATTTAGAATATTATTTGAAATTTTTGCTGTTTTTGAATAATTTCTAACATTTAGAGGCAATTCTGAGCTGCATTGACACGTACGATCATCTAAAAAATGGTATCAAACCCAAACCAGTTGACTACCAAGTAACTATAATACCATGCATTTCATATTGCACAGTCGGGAAGGAAAAAGCATACATACACAGATTTATTGACAAGGTAATGTACGCGGTGGTCATAAAACAACTTTGCCGATAAATGAGCCCCTATCGACGATTGCGAATGAAATTCAAGATATAGGTGATTCAGAATATGCACTCGAGAATGAGAAGAGCAAGAAACGCCTAGCTCTCGCGGTTACGGCCACCGAAAAAATATTTCGAAAAATTCAAATGTGGACACCCGCTTTCATCCATTGCAAAGTTATTGAAGCAGTGAAAAACCATGAAATGCTCCCTGCAACACCATAAAACAACCAATGCAGATCACATTTCCGCCGCAGGAAGTCCCCCTACAGACGGGTTAGAGCACCGACCCTTTCTCGAGATCTTTTTGCCTTCGTCTCACATTCCAGCGTTTATGGTGCTAGGGGTACCATTCAAACGCCATTTATGACGTTTTACTGCCCGATCACTATGCAATAAGTAAAAGTGAGTGTTGCCATTAGAACTTTTCGAAATTTTAATGCTGCAACTATATCAGCGTGAGCTAGGTTTTTGTTTCTCTTCTTATTCTCGAACGCATATATGAAACATACATATCTCGAATTTCATTCGCATTCGTTGATTTTTGCGATCGCTAGGAGCTCTCAAACTCATTTTATAACCTCCCTATATTTAAAGAAGAAAAACTCACAACAGCAGCATCTGCTTCATATCCATTTGATGTCCATGCCTTCGTACCATTCAGCACCCAACAGTCACCATCGAGTTTAGCGGTAGTCGAAGCAGCTCCAGCATCACTTCCATTTCCTAAATTTGATTTTGCTCATTTTAATTTTCATACTGATGCATCAATGGAAAGATATACAGGACGTGAAATCTTGTCCTTACCCACCTTTCATCTTTTGAACCGTTGGTGATAGAAACATACTTTCAATTAGAAAAAGTATCCAAATAAAAAAAACCATTTTAGATAGGCCATTTTCTCTACCAGAGACCGTATATGTACTGAGATGCAAAATGTAATTTTTTATACTGTCTCCATGACCTGCAACTTCAAATTTCAATTTGCCTTATTTCTAATGGGCCCAAGGAAAATTCTAAAAATTCATAATAGATGGATCCGTGAACAGTCTGAGCTGGAGTGGGGGCTCTGCTAAAGGTCCCAGCTTAGGATCCCCTACTGCAGGATGTGGGGTATAATAAAGTTTTTTTGAGCAATAATATTAATTGAATTGTGAAATTTGCATCAAAATTTTAACATTTGTTGTTTGTGTGAAGTAAATTAACATTAGTGAGATGCGCAAGGCAAAGTCCTTTTTGGGTTTTTTGTAATTGTAATCACTAAGAATATAGACCAGACTCGATTTTGGTTTATATCCCTTTAGAGATTACAATTGCACAAACCGAAAGAGGATTTTGACTTGCGCATCTTATTAATCTTAATTTACCACACACAAACAGCAACTGTTAAAATTTTGATACAAATTTCAATGAAAATTACTGCACAAAAAATATTTATCAATATCATACTATATTAACTTTTTCTATGCTGCACATCAATCAAAGAATCGCAACAGTTGTATTTTTTACATGATAGGTGACAGCAGTAGTTCCAGTTCAATGATGTTTTTCACGTGTAATGTAATAGTGACGGGCAAATTACGGCCCGCTTAGAGGTTCCATCCGGCCTACCGCAAATTTTAAAATAACAGAAATCAAATTTTCAATTTCAGTGTAAATAAATATTGTAACAGGCAAGCTGTTAATAAGGATGTACAGTAATACTTTTATTCACGAGACACGTGAGATTTAAGTTGTATCGAGAGAAGAAGACTTTCTCGAGGAGTTCGATTTTAACCTTCATGACGAAGGGTTGTGTGTTTCGCAGGTTAATGCAAAATAAAGGAATGCTTCATGTTCGTCGCTTCGTATACACCTCACCAATCGTCACAATATGCATAAAGTTAAAATATGCAGTGGATCCTCGTTTATACGTCGTTTAAGAGGCCGGCTCAAAGCATCCTACAAATGCGTAAGTCTCACAACTGAGACTTCTTTAAAAAAATTACCCTTCCCCCCTCCAACACAAATAAAATGTTACAAAATTCAATGTGTTCAATGGTATCTCCAATTATGCATGAAGAAAAAATCATTTCAATCATACTTGAGGGGAAAAAAGTTTAATTTTAAAATCGCATTTCAAATTGCTTAGAGAAATTGGCGGAAGTTTATCTCGAGACTGATCATATGGTATTCCTTTGAAGATTAAAAAATCAAACATTAGTGTTAATTATTAGTTTTTCTTTCGTGACATATGCTTTTATATGGTTTACGGAAAATTCACCGCCGGAAAATTCACCGACAACAATTCACCGCCATGCAATTCACCGCTAGGAAAATTCACCGACCAACAATTCACCGCCATGCAATTCACCACTAGGAAAATTCACCGACCAACAATTCACCGACGACAGTTCGATGCGAGTCAGTTAGCGAGGGAATGAGCGATTGAGTTACTGAGTGAGTGAGTGACCCAGTGAGTGACTGAGTGACCGAGTGAGTAAGTGATTCAGTGAGCGAGTGGGTTACTGATTCAATGAGCGAGTAAGTCAGTCCGTGAGTGAGCGATCTAGTGAGTGAGTAAGTGCCATGTCCTAAGGATATGGCGGAAAGTTTAAATAATGACTGTATGAGAATAAATTCAGATGATACGGATTCGGGTTGCTGTATTTTTTAAATATATGACATCCATATTTATTGGGCATATTTTTCTCTCTGGGCATTTTGCCTGTTGTGGCCTTGTATTTGTATAAATTACAAATTGCTGTTGCCCAATACAAGATCGTATATTCAACAAAATTCCATTAACTCTGTTTTACTCAGAAACTTCTAATGAAATGTTAAAAGAGATAATAACAGAATTAAAAGATAATAAAGTAAGTGGATACGCGATGAATCAACCCCCTAAAAATGCTTAAAAACATGTCCTGTTATCACTTTGATGTTATAAAAAACATCGCTGATCATCAGTAACCAATGGATTTTTTTTCTGCTGAACTAGCTGTTACCCGCGATTTCACGTGATGAACTTTCAGGAATCCCGCCTTAGTGCGTATCTAGTATATGTACTCTATATTTACTATATACGTATATATATACTTCCTATGCAACGGAAATTAGTGACGATTTTTTTATTACGGGAGTCGGTGACGTTTTTTGAGTGATGGAAATCTGTTACGTTTTTGTGTTACGGAAGTCGGTTACGATTTTGGGGTCAAGTTTTCATTTAACTCTTGGATATATCGGGACCCATTTGACACACGGGACCAAGTAATGTGCATGTACCCAGAGTTTCCCACATAACACAGCAGGTCCCCTAAGCTGAAATAGATGGCGGGCCCCCAAACCAGCTTTTTCACGGGCCCCTCTGTGCTTAATTTATAGTGTGAAAATATCAAAAAGCGATAAGAAACGTTCCGGCCCCTGTCAGCCCTGCCCTCGTGGGGGTCATGCCGAGAGGTATGTATACGTAAAATATACATACGTCACCAGTGCTCCCAACATACAGGGTCGGGGTACCCGGGGGATTGCACATATACTTTCATGGGGAAGTTAAAAGGTTTCATTTCCAGGGGTCCTTGCGGTAGTGGAAGCCCAAGGTATATCCAGTCTGGGACCCCATAAAATTTGCGAATTCAGTCAAGGGTAATTGCGGGGGGGGGGGGAGGGGGCTGGATTTTATTCGTTGGTAAAATGAATATTTGCAGTGGCCCTCACAGGGGGATGCCCGATTGGCTTCCGAGTCAGGGGTCTCGTTTCATTTTGGGGGCACTGGATGAATCTCATTCTTTTCTGTCGTTTAACATTGTAGAATTTTCAACAGCGGAAGCCCGAGATAAATCCAGTGTCTGGGTGCCCCACTAAATATCTGCGTATTGGGTCCCCGTTACTGGATGTGGGCCCTGGATTTATTCGTTTTTAAATTGATAAAAATTAAAAATTTTCGTGGCCACTCACAGGGGGTATGTCCGACAAGCCTTCAGGTCGGGGCCCCATGGGAAAAGTTGACAGGTTTCATTTCGGGTGTCCCTGGATGAATCTCATTGATTTTTGTTGTTTAACATTGTAAAATTTGCAACACATCGGTAGCCCGAGATAAACCCAGTCAGGGCCCCCACTACAATTCAACGAATTGGAGTTTGGGGACCCCCCCCATGGGGAAGTTTTCTGGGGTTACTTGATGAATCACGTTTGTTTTTTGTTGCTTTATTATTATAAAATTCGCTTCTTCTGTAAGCTGGTGCTTTCACGTGTCCCTTTCCATAGCACGCTGATGAAGTGAAACGAAATAAACAAGATATGTTATGAAGAGAAAAGGGGGGGGGTTGGCCGCCAAAGGTGGTAGGGGGGCAGAGCCCCCTAGTACTGTATATAAAATACCATGTCCTGACTGATTCATCATCGCCGAGCCAAAACCGCTGAAGCTGTAAATATCAAATTTTGTGAATAGTTTTTTTCACGACGTAAAGACTCACTACTCACTAAGAAATGGTTTTTCCATATCCGACAACCTAAGGGCGTCATAAGAGCGGAGGGGGGGGGTCAACGTTGAAATTATGCCGAGCCGAAACAGCTGAAGCTATAAATATGACATTAGATCAATATTGTAATATAGACTCATTGAGAAAGGATTTTTCCAAATTCAACCCCCTAAGGGGGGTCTTCAAAAGTTATATGGAGCAATCAGCACTGAGCCGAAGTCGCTTAAGCCATAAATATGAAATTTAGTTAGTATTATATTTTATAATGTACATACACACTAAGACAGGATTTCTGAAAGTTCATCACCCATGGGGGTTATGAGGTGAGAGTAATTTTGAGATTGCAAAAACACACGAGAGCGAAGCCGCGGATAACAGCTGGTAATAAAATATAATGCTTACTAAATTTTATATTTATGGCTTCAGGGATTTCGGCTCAGTGATGATTACTCCATATAACCTTTGAACCCCCCCCCCTCTTTATTAGGGGGGATTGAATTTTGTCATTTGACTTACAGTCTTAGACTTAAAACGAACATTCGATTATGTTGATTTAAATATTCTAACAAATAAAAACACTTCTCAGCAGGCAAATGAGGTAATGTACTATATTGGTTTAAAACATATTACTACAATAGGAAACAAGCTGTGCCATAATAAATGGTAAAATCAGCACATTTGAAATATAATGAAAAGAGTCCCACAAGGATCGGCCCTTGGGTCATAATTATTTCTAGTTTATATTAATGATTTATGTAAAATTAAGTAGAACGGTAAAATAATTTCATTCGCAGATGACACAAGCCTATATGTTGAAGACGGGGGTGGATTTAGAGCTCGCTGTTGGTAGGGGTGATTTTAAAAATCTTTAAAAATCTAGTCTAAGCATCGGTGACCACATGTCCTGCATTTTGTCTCGTATTTTCCGTGACAGTTCGGTTTTTCTGTTTTTCTTCTCCATCCAGACTTTTTGAAAAATGTCACGGTTTTACTCGTTTATAGTCGAAGTTTTCTTGAATTTGTTGTTTAATTTTTTGTTGCAATATTACCATATAGAAGTTTCGAAAATTTCATAAAATATCGCATTTCGTTTGAGGGGAAATCTAAGGAGAACACCTACATCCAGCATTGGATTGAAATTGGTTGTTGATGATGCCACACCTATTAAAACCAGTATTTTAAATACAGTTAAACTCGGTTATAACGACATCGAAGATTTCGCGGGATTTCGGCGTTATAACCGAGTCTGGCTGTATTGCTTTCACTTTTAGAATATTGTTCTAGAGCTCTTTTAGTTATTTTCTAACATTTACCGGTGATTATGTGTGATCCCCACCTCATATTAGACTACGTATATATACACTACGTACATATTACACTACGACGCAGTTCGTTTTGTAGAGGCCATATAATTATGTCCTACTACTGATGCTGGAAAACAAATTAATGAAATAAAGTGAATATAAAGATAAGTTTAATTTTCTCAATCAGCAAAACTGGTAAAAGAAAGCCATAGCCTCATATTGTTTAAAATTATATGCGTGAGCTCAAAAATCGTATGAAATTATCTCGTTTTAAACATCCAATTCTTGGACATAAAACCTCTTGGGTGACGAATAACATTTTCGAAAACAAACTCACGGAACCACAGCTTCATGAAACGATATAAAAAATGGCATTCTTTTTGGGCAATGTTAGAGGAGTATTTTAGAAGGATAATTTTCACACAGTTTTCATTACACGCATATTTAATTGGTAATTTTCAATCAAAACCTACAATATTTAATTAGTAATATCTGACAAAATTTTCATTCAAAACATACAGTATTTATTTAACAATTTTCGACATGATTTCCTCCCTTACATATTTATAATTAAAGGGTTCCAATCTACTAATCTAGAAAAACAGATAACACGCAAATGTAAGGAAAAACGGGAGAAAAATATTAATTTCTCACAAATATTGATATCATAATTAAAATGATACATTATGAGCTATACCTCTCAAATAGTCTTTAATGTCACATCCTTGATGATACTTATCAACTAAATTCTTTAATCTCTGCGCAGAGTCCCGGTATTTCTTTCTCCTAATCAATGTGATGGTTTTGTCCACTTACAATTTGCACCATCCGAACTTCATTCAAACTCTGTTCTCTTTTTATGGCACCGATGAACTTCCATATATCTGGGTGGTGAGCAGATAATTGCTGTTGGAACGCTCGATGCCATCCTTCTATAGAATTGTTGGTAAATCGTTACGCGTTCCTTGAAAGCAGTTCCGAATGTCGATGTCAAAGCGCGGCTGACGACGACCACCACGACGAAGAGGACGCCCGATCCAAGTGTCTTCAAATCAACACTTCATCATAAATACGTTTTCGGAACAATCGGATTTTTTAATCATTTGTGACACTACTACGTTAAAAACTAACTAACTAACCAATTCACTCACTCCCTCACTCACTTACTGACCATTCACTCGCTCCCTCACTTACCAATTCACCCACTCCCTCACTCACTAACCAATTTACTCGCTCGCTCAATCACTGACTCGATCAACCACTTACTCACTCGGCCACTCAGTCACTACTGGGTCACTCACTCACCCTCTCAATCACTGACTCGATCAATCACTTACTCACTCGGTCACTCAGTCACTACTGGATTGCTCACTCACCCGCTCAATCACTTACTCACTCGGTCACTCAATCACTTACTTACTCTGTCACTCAGTCACTCACTGGGTCACTCACTCACCCGCTCAATCATTTACTCACTCGGTCACTCAATCACTTACTTACTCGGTCACTCACTGGGTCACTCACTCACCGCTCAATCACTCACTCACTCGGTCACTCAATCACTTACTTACTCGGTCACTCACTGGGTCACTCACTCACTCGGTCACTCAGTCACTCACTGGGTCACTCACTCACCCGCTCAATCATTTACTCACTCGGTCACTCAATCACTTACTCGGTCACTCACTGGGTCACTCACTCACCCGCTCAATCACTTACCCACTCGGTCACTCACTCACTCGGTCACTCAATCACTTACTTACTCGGTCACTCACTGGGTCACTCACTCACTCGGTCACTCAATCACTTACTCGGTCACTCAGTCACTCACTTGGTCACTCAATCACTTACTTACTCGGTCACTCAGTCACTCAATCGGTCACTCAATCACTTACTTACTCGGTCACTCAGTCACTCACTCGGTCACTCAATCACTCGGTAACTCAATCACTCGGTAACTCAATCACTTACTCACTCACTCGGTCACTCACTGGGTCACTCACTCACTTACTCACTCGGTCGCTCAATCACTGACTCAGTCACTCAATCACTGACTCGGTCACTCAATCACTGACTCACTGGGTCACTCACTCATTCAGTAACTCAATCGCTCACTCCCTCGCATTGAACTGTTGTCGGTGAATTGCTAGTCGGTGAATTTTCCTAGCGGTGAATTTTCCTAGTGGTGAATTGCATGGCGGTGAATTGTCGGTCGGTGAATTTTCCTAGCGGTGAATTGCATGGCGGTGAATTGTTGGTCGGTGAATTGCATGGCGGTGAATTGTTGGTCGGTGAATTTTCCTAGCGGTGAATAGCATGGCGGTGAATTGTTGGTCGGTGAATTTTCCTAGCGGTGAATTGTTGGTCGGTGAATTTTCCGGCGGTGAATTGTTGTCGGTGAATTGCTGGCGGTGAATTTTCCGGACACGCTTTTATATTGGGTTGCTGTATTTTGGTTTTATTTGACCCATCCATATTTTTTTCAGTCATCTCGCTGGTGGTGATTTTGCTTGTTGTGGCCCTTACGTTTGTATCTGTACTTGAAATCGTGGCATTGTTGAAAAAATACAACGTATCCCACTACTTCACTTCTAAGTATGAAAATTTCAATTACAAATCAATGTCAGAATATGTCCGGCCCGCTAAACGTTTCCCTCTTTGTTTCATGGCCCGCTCCTGAAAAAGTTTGCCCCTAACTGTAATATAATACAGGGTGATTCCATAATTCTTTCGCCGCATTTTACTGGTTAGTGACATACTTTCATTTGGAGAAAGTATTCAAATAACGTTTACAACTCAGATGCATCGTTCATGTTACAAGGACTTGTGTAATTATTATTATTAAGATATAAAAATTTACCTTTTTATACGGACACCTTGTGCTCAAAAACCAAATTAGAAAGTGGATGTCCTGCCTCTCCTGAGGTCAACAAGAAAAATCCACTTTCCTAAGTGCAATATTCCCAGAGATTTAAAAAAATTGCAGGGAAGTTGGGTAAAAAACAGCATAAACTAACGAACAACGCTTATTTTCCTGATTTATGCTGTTTTTTAACTCAATTTTTCTCCGTTTTTCCAATTAGAGAATATCTCTGCTAATATTGCACTTAAAAAAGCGGAATTTTTTGTTGGCGTTATAGAAGAGACAGGGCAACAACTTCCTGATTGGGAGTTTATGAAAACAGGGTGCCCGTAAAAAAAGCTATTTTTTAATTTTGCTAGCCTCACAATCTCTTCCAATATGAATGACACATCTGAGTCCTACACGTTATTTGGATACCTTTTTCCTACTTGGAAGTGTGTCACCAGGATCATCGCCAGTAAAATGCGGCAAGAGAAATTAGCCCCCTTGCATACAAGCCGTTGGCGATAAATTTGAAAGATCTGTATTAGACGTATAGGCGATAAATATGGTAGCGTTATTCGCATGTTAAAAAAAAAGTAAAAAAGGGAGGAAAGAAAAGAAAAAAATCGATAAGGGTGGTACAGTATTTATAGTAGATAAGTGGATAAGAGAGTTACGGAAAGATAACACATATAGAGTACCTCGCTTTTTCGCCCTCACCTACGTGTTCCCTTTCTCTCACTCCCATGTACAGTATATAATACTTCTGAGAAAGATTCATTATATGTGGGGGGAAGCTGAGGAGAACAGAGAGGGAAAAACACACAATTTTCTGTCATAGGATTACAATAAGCTTCGCGATGAGGGGAAAAGGGGTTTAAGATACGGTCAGCTGGATTGAATTTATTCCATTGGCATTCGGGCGCAATATTACATCCCTATCGTAAAGGGGGTTAAGTAATCACTCTGTATACGTACTATAATATCTACTTTCAATATTTTCTAGAAAGCAAATTTTTACTCATAAAATGTTATTTTTACCGGATTTTAGGGTTATGGACAAATATAACAAAGAAAGGCACTATTTTTTCTTGGTGAATAAGTTTGCGAAATATGGAAGTTTTAGAGTCTGCGAATGACTGAGAATTATTCCCTGCATACGGAGTTTTTTGCAGAGGAAAGAAAAATTGCCTATATTGCATGTAAGGTAGCATGTTAAGTTATAAGTTCGCACAGATATAAAAATTCAATGCGCTGAGAAACAACAGGTCAGTGCAGGTGAAATATGCTTTACACCTTGTATACATTGTTGGACTATCACTTTGAGCAACAATTAGTTCACGAATATTACGCTCACCTGGCTCACTTAAGGCAAAACATCCTATTCTTTCGCCATTTGTGAATGGAGTGAGGAACTGCTGTTTCTGCGACTGATTTCCAAATGCTTGTATTGGGCCAATATATAAAGACTGGGTGAAATATGCATAAATAAATGTTTATCAATGATATATTATACATTAGCAATACAATTACAGTTGAAAGTTTTTTTAAGAAAGCTGAATTAAAGTCATTAATTTCTTTTTAGGATTCCTACATACAAAACAATAAAAACTTTCTATGCATTTAAATTTCTCTAATTTTACTTCCAGAACGATTGCGATAAAACAGCGGGGCTCACCCTTAGACGGCGCGGGACACTTCATTGGTTTGAAAACCACGTTCGTACGCCACTTAAGCGATCTGGAACAGCGTCGCAGATCCCGTAAGTGATCTGGAACTATGTCGAAGGTCATATAAGTGATCTGAAACTGTGCCGCGGATACTTGAGTGATGTGGACCCATACCGCGGGCCAGTTAAGTGCTCTTGAACTGTCTTGCGGGCTTTCTTTCTTTCTTTCTTTCAAACCGAACAAAACTCAAGTATATCGTCATTGGCAATTTACTACCTAATGAGTTGTGCCGGGAGTGTAAGTGTGTGTACTTGACAGTCTGCGTAGTCGTGTATGATTTTTCAGTACTGCCATCAATATTTCAGAAGTGAAGTGTAATGACCGAATATTTATACTGTTTATAGGCCTATTGCTCTCTGTGGCGAGACTGTTTAACTGGGAGATCGGCTCATATTTGCGCCTCGAAGTTGGGAACCCCAGAAAACCCATTTGTCTCGCGGGCTGCTTGAGTGATGTGGATTTGCACCATGGGCCGCTTAAGTGCTCTGGAACTATACGCAGGTCATATAAGTTATCTGTAAATGTGCAACGAATGCTTGAGTGATCTGGAATTGTGCATTCAAACTCTAAACCAATGGCGTGCAACCCTTAGAAGAGTGTGGGTCACTTCATTGATTGGAAAACGTTTTGTCGCGGATCACTAAAGTAATCAAGAACCGCGCCGTAGGTTGCTTAATTCATCTGTAAATGTGCTACTTTACAGCACACCAACTCCGGTCATGTATAGCCATACGGCAATTTCCAACCAAATGAGTTTGGTGAGAGATGAAGGTGTCATCTATCGGTGGTCTCCCCAGGCTCGGTTTGTAAATTTGCTGAGGGTCACTTCAATGAGCTAGAAATGTGCGTTCGGCCACTTGAGCGGTCTAAAACTGCAGGAGAACTAAGGCATCTGGAACTGTGGCTCAGGTCACTGAAGTGACCTGTAAATGTCCCACGGGTCTCTCTACCTTAAGTTATCTTCTTCTTCACCACACACCACCTTCGGCCACATCGCTACAGTACAATTTACTGCCGTTATGGAGCTGGGTTGGAAATAAAAACGCCATCTCTCGGTAGTTGCCTCAAGCTCGTTAGGGAAAAACATCTTAATATCCATATTGTTCCCCCGGATCGAATTTGCGACCTGACGGCAAGCTTTATGGTGGTAGGCGAGAGCATCTTACCATCACTCCACTTGGGCGCCCACTCAAATTATCTGGAGCAACACTGAAGGTCAATCAAGTGACCTGTAAGTGCACCGTAGATCGATTAACTGATCTGTAAATGTGCCACGAACCGCTTGAGTGATCTCGAACTTTATCGTGGGTAACTTAAGTGATATGGAACTGCCCCACGAGCCCCACTGTTGACATTGGTAGATAAAGCACAGTTATTGGTCAAGTTGTTTAACCTCGGTGACGAATCACCGAAGCTCTTTACGAACGTTTTGGACTTGGAAGAAATTGATAAAAGATTTGGGTTCAATCACTCTTGCCAGACTGATGAGCAGCTCCCTCTATCGACAAAAAATTGAACTGAATTTTTTTCTGGAGCAAAAAAGATCCCCTTTCATGCGAATGATTTTCCAACAAACCGTATTCAAATACGTACATCAATTTCTTCAGTTTTCATGAATTTTTAAACTATTTTCGAATTTATGGGATAACCTTTATACGTCCAATAAACGGTAATACAAATTTTTTTGTCACCGTCTGTTTTTCTCGTCTTTCAATTTCAAACATTTCAATTTCGCACAAATGCAACTTTAAATGAGTATTTTTTTCCCCTCCCTCTCACTCAAATGTTCAAAGACTATGCAAGGGGTCTGTGCAGCCGAAATTCGGGTCTTTTTTGCAGGGCCCTTCGTGAAATTCCAAATCTGGAAAAAACAGACCCTTCACATAATACAAATTGACGAAACCATAAATTTCAAATTTCATTTCTTTTGTATGAAATTAACTAGATTGTTTCGCTTCACATAAAATTAGTTATTTTACACAAAATTAATGAAAATGCAAAGGCCGTAACAGGCAAATTTCCCATCATTTTCACAAAAAAATGCCCTGTAAAAATACCTGGACAGACCCCTGCTATTACTTTTCCACTAAGATCTTGGGCTGCCCTTGAAATAAAGCTATTAAAGCTAACAGTTGATTTATTCTAATGATAATGAAAAACTTCATGAAATTAATCTCAAGACACTTACGTTATTAACACTCATCACAACACCAGTAGAAGCACAACCTCGACTAATTTCTTCCATGGCGATAGCGTAAGCCAAATGGTCAAGACCAGCTCCACCATCACGCTCTGGCACAGCAATGGCCATCAACCCCAGCTTCCCTAATTTCTTTACCTGATTCCATTGTAAAAAGAAATGTTTAATTAGGGGGGGGGGGACCAAAACACATACTGTGTACATCTTACGGTGAATGTGAACCGGTTATTATTCATGCGTACAAATCGTCTTGGTAAGTTTGATAAATTTATCACTTTTACCGGCGAATATGCGTAATACCTAAGCGTCGTTGGTAAATAGTAAAAAAATTATCATTTTTACCGGAGATTTTGCATAATAACCAAGTGTCGTTGGTAAATTTGATAAATACCTGAAATTTATCGCCTCTATCTCTGATTATGCATAATACCTCAGTGTGGTTGGTGAATTTGATATATATGAAACGAAAAATTCCAAATCAGTCTAGTATGTGTGATGAATATAGTCAGACCTTGATATAAATGATAACAAATTTTACGATCGTACCCCGATATAATGACACAATACATGTATGAATTATCATGTATAGTATATTATAAAGTGCGATTTATCATGTTTACCAACGACGCAACGCTCTTGCGTATTATGTATAATCGCCAGTAAAAGTGAAATTTTTTTTAGCGCTTATAGCATTTACCAAAGACGCTTGGCTGCTATCAAAGCCTCCTAGATACTAGCATCTATCATCTAGGAGGCTTTGGTACTATGTATAATCGCCGTTGAAAGTGATTGATTTAGGGAAATTTATCAAACTTACCAAAATGCTCGGCGATTATGCATAGTAAATGCAATTATTACATTTACCGTAACATGCACAATGTGATTCCATAATTCCCACATTTTACAGGCGAACCGTTGATCCTAGAGGCATATTTCCAATCACGAAAACCTATCCAAATAACGTAATAACGTGCGAACCTCTCTTGTTGCAAAGGGTTGAATACTTATTAAAATACTAGGGGGGGGGGGGCCTCTGCCCCCCTGCCACCTTTGGCTGCCAACCCCCCCCCCCCCCTCTCTTCCCAACATATCTTGTTTATTTTGTCCCACTTCATCAGCGTGCTATGGAAAGAGACGTGTGAAAGCACCAGCTTACTGAAGAAGCGAATTTTAATAAAAATAATGATAAAGCAACAAAAAGCAAATGAGATTCATCAAGCACCCCCAGAAACTGGAGCCCCAGATTCAATTCGCTGAATTGTAGTGGGGCCCACACTGGATATATCTCGGGCTACCGATGTGTTGCAAATTTTACAATGTTAAACAACAAAAATCAATGAGATACATCCAGAGACCCCGAATTAGAACCTATCAACATTCCCATGGAGCACTGACCTGGAAGCTTGTCGGACACACACCCCTGTAAGGGGCCACGAAAATTTTTCATTTTTTTCAATTTTGCAACGAATAAAATCCAGGGCCCCACATCCAGTAGCGAGAACACAATACGCAGATTTTTAGTGGGGAATCCAGACTGGATTTACCTCGGTCTTCCGCTGTTGCAAATTGTATAATGTTAAAAAACAAAAAGAATCAGATTCATCCAGAGCCCCAAAATGAAACCTACAAACATGGGGCCCCCCCGACTTAGAACTTTGTCGGTCATCCCCCACTGCGAGTGCCATGAGAAATTTTCACTTGTATTCGTTTTACCAATGAATAAAAGCTAGGGCCCCCAATCAGTTGCCCGTTGTATTCGCATACTTTTAGTGGGGCCCCAGACTGTCTTTATCTCGGGCATCCGCTGTTGCAAATTCTGCAACAGAAAATAATGAGATTCATCCAGGGCCCCCAAAATGAAACCTGTACACATGGGGCCCCGACTTGGAAGCTTGTCGGTTATCCCCCGGTGTGAATGCCATGAAAAATTTTCATTTGTATTCGTTTTACCAACGAATAAAATCCAGGGCCCCCAACCTATTACCCGGGACACCAATTCGCATACTTTTAGTGGGGCCCCAGACTGGCTTTATCTCGGGCATCCGCTGTTGCACATTCTACAACAGAAAAGAATGAGATTCATCCAGGGCCCCCAAAATGAAACCTGTACACATGGGGCCCCGACTGTGAAGCTTGTCGGTCATCCCCCGGTGCGGATGCCATGAAAAATTTTCATTTGTATTCGTTTTACCAACGAATAACATCCAGGACCACCCACGCAACTACAAATGGGTCCCAATATGTGCTAGAGTTAAATGAATGCTTGACCCAAAATCGTAACCGACTTCCGTAACACAACAACGTAACAGATTTCCGTCACTCAAAAACTTTACCCACTTCCGTCACTTGGTTGTTTAGCAACAGGCCCTTTTCGAGTTTGTGATTTTATATTATAGAGTAGATAAAAATTTACTTTTTATACGGACGCCCTGTTTTCAGAACCCAAAGTAGTTGCTGCCGTGTCTTCCCTGGAACCAACAAAGAAAATTACCATGTTTCTAAGTGCAATATTAGCTGAGATATTTCAATTCAGAAAACGGAGAAAAGTTGGGAAAGAACAGCATAAATGAATACGCATTTTGCGTTAGTTTAATGGTGTTTTTCTTCAACTTTTTGTCATTTTTCGAATTGGAACGTCTCAGTGAATATTGCGCTTAGAAATTAGAATTGTTTTGTTGGCCTCAGGAGAGACAGGAAAACAATTTTCCAATTTGGTTTATGAGGACAGGGTGTCCGTATGAAAAGTTAAACTTTATATTTCAATAACTGTATTTAACTCTTTGCAGCATGAATCGTGTATCTAATAATTAGCACGTTAATTGAATAATTTTTTCTAATGGGAAAGTATGCCCCTAGAATCGGCGATTCGTCAGTAAAATGCGACAGGGGGATTTAGTAATCACCCTATATATGCATTACGTTTGACAAAAACTATCAGCTTAAATTTTAATTCAATAAAAAAGAAATACTTTTTTGCAGGTTTATACAGTATGAAAGTGGAACGTGTGGTACGTGTATTGTAGTGTTCTGTGTAGATATGGTTCACAAGGCACTCTATGAATGGGGTAAGTATGTGATGTGTATTTCCCGGGACATTCTCGTATTTTCCTGAGATTTTGGCCGTCCCACGTATTTTCAACGAAGAATATTTGAATTTTTATTCTTCACTGAATTTAAAGACGAAAATTATTTTCCCAACTTATAAATTATATTATGATAATTGAGGAGCATATTTTCAAAAGAGAACATTTCCACTTTTTTTCACGAAATGCACTTTTTAACGGTTTATGAATCTTTCGGATAAGCTCTGCCGGATTATGCAAACGGGATTATTCAAACGGGAATATTTTTAGCAGAAATCACAATGTAAAGTTAGTCGTTTCTATCAAAAAGGGAAACACATCCACCTTTTCTCATACACTTCGGTATTTTTCATCTCTCGATCAGTGGCGGATTACCGCACAGGCGCATGAGGCGCGCGCCTGGGGCCTCGGCAGAGCGGGGGGCCTCCAAATAGTTGTGTGCTTCATCCTACATATGAATTTACATGCGCATCAACAAATCTCTTGAACTAAGTACAGTATCTGCTCTACCTTTTTTTTTTTTTAACCGCAATTTTTTTTTTTTAATGTATACTGTACCTATAAGAGTTATGGAAGAAAAACGGGAACTGAAAGAAAAGAACAATTTACAAGACGCAGCTCTCAAGGGCCAGTTCTTCCCCGACAAAGAAAGAAGAGACATTGTAAAGCGATCATTCAGGGAGGGTCATTTTCAAACAGTATTTCCCTAAGGGCACAAGCAGGAGGAGGGGTGAGAACAGCAGGTCCTAATGTCTGTCCGAAATGAAAATTGGAGTGAAGGCATAAACAGATGTCTCATTCCACAATATTCAATGCTTTTATAGGCGCCAATAATACGACAGCTTTGGTGTAAGCTTTTGTATACAGTATAATGGATGACAAGATGGCTATCGGCAAGCAGAGACATCCACAGGAAGAGACACTCGTACTAATTAAAATGAATGTAGTAGAGCTCTTATTGTGATTTTGTCTCCCACTTGTTTGAATGAAATACTATAAGCTGGTTCAAACAACATATACATTTGCAATCTATGACTGGAATCATACGACCATATGACAAAAAAAAAAGTGGGGTTTGAAATGAATGCTGAATGACATGCATTCTGAATCACGTGATTTTTCTGTTTCTCTTTTAACACTCCCTCCCCGGCTGAAAAAAATCAAGGGGGTTTCTTTTCCTTCTTTCTAAAAAAAAAAAGAGCTACATTTTTGGATTGATCAAGGAGGCTTGGGTAGACAACATCTTTGTGTCAGACCGAAAAGTGTTTATTGTTAATGTAATTGTAATGTGTGTTATTGTAATGAAAAAAAATTTCATGCCGATCCTCAAGATTTCCTTTAGGATTTAGATGGCAGAATCTCCAAAAATAACGGTAAGCAAAACTAAAAATATAAAAATTATCTGATAAATTTTTATTTGAGCATTTCAATTCAACTACAGTAGTCTCTGGAGAATTCGGTCGTGCTCTAATCCAGCACGTCCAGTAGTCCAGGATATTTAGGTGGTGTGGTGTCACTTTTCTCCTGATGCCCTAACCCCTTAACACGTTCTAATATTTCTTAATTGCTGATCAAGTCCTGACTATGTCTTTGCACGAAATTTCATATATTATTTCAATGGGTTTCTTCAAAGTTAATCCAGCAATTTCGGTAAAATCTGGCACACCGTGGTCTAATACGTACCGGATTAGCGAGAGGCTACTGCAGTGGTCTTCAACCTTTGAGGCATAGCAGGCCATATTGAAACATTTTATAAAGTACGCGGGCCACAATGTTATACTGTGGCATTTTTCGTTATTAAACGAAACGGGGGGGGGGGCATAATATAGAAGATTTTTATTCACTCTGAATACAAATAATACAAAGGCAAAGGCCACAACAGGCAGAGTGCCCAACGAGGTGGCTGAAAGAGAAAATAATAATAATTAATATAATAATAGTAAAAATAAAATAGAATAAACAAATAAAAAATAATAATTTCTAAAAAATTTTTTTTAAATAATTTCTTTCATTGACAATAATTTTAATTCATTATGAAATAATTTCTTTCATTAAATTTTATTCATTCTGACCTAATTTCTTCCATTAAAAATATAATTCTTATATTTACTCTGATATAATTTCTTCCCTCTATTGAAGAAATGTTTTTCTATTAAATATTATCAGTATCTTTATATCAAATCAAATATATTATATTTGAGATATTATCAAATCTTTATTAATCAGTAATATTAAATTACTAAAACTATGACGGATCTCCATTTTTGCCGTGTGGCTGGCTGAAGGCACCAGGACGGACATCTTAGATTACTAAAAATATGATGCAGAATTTTACTGTGATTTTTTTTTTTTTTTTAATGGGAGTGTGATTATTTTTGATCTAGTACCAGAGAATATCATTATATTTCCTTATCTTATTTTTGTGTTTATGGTTTTGGTGATGCAAAAATAAAAAAAAAGTTATGATTTTCATAATACTGTTCATTTTAGTGAACCATCTCGTTCTTATTAGGGCCAAAAGGGTGCAGTGGTGGATAAACGCAAATTTGTGGGTGGGGGCGGTGGTTGTGACAATGTGTTCAATTTTTCAGGACGGTTCTGATTTTTTTTGAAAAAAATTCTGAATTTTCCCCCTTTTTTAAGCAAATTTATTTTCTTGGTTTGTTATTCAGTCAAAAACGTAGAAAATATTTTTTTTTTTCCATTTAATTTTTCTGCTCTCGGGGGGGGGGGGGGGGGGGTGACAGCCCCTACCTTTAATCCGCCCCTGATAGGGGGGGCCTCCAGATCAGGTTGCGCCTGGGGCCTCCCAAAATCATGATCCGCCACTGCTCTCGATTACGGCTATCCATGGGACCGAAAAATTTTGTCCGCCAACGTTAATGGACCGTGAAATACATTGAGTTCCGCCGATGTAATGCAAAGTTGTGTCCACCAGTGGAGACGTCTGCTAAAGGCAGTGTCCGTTATGGAAGGTTCTACTGTAGAATGATCGTGTTTCTTTTATGACGAGAGGGCAATATTGATACCTTCCCGGGCTAGTTAATCTGGAATCAACAGGTGACATAGAAATTTCCTATTTTCCAGACTTGACCAGCTCAAATTTTAATCAAAAGATAACATTTCTACTAATTTCTGTTCAAAACGGAACATTTCCAAAATTCAAATGCAGATAACTCCCTCGAATGTTGATCAAGAAACATAGTATTTAAATATTGCTCTACTATCCCTATATGGTACCTGTTGGGCTATTTTCTACTTTTATAAAGCTATTTTTTAATTCAACTGCAAATTTAGCAAAAGTTGAAATATTCCCTTTTGAAAATAAGTTACTCAATTATGACTTCAAATATGAATAGTCATCCAACATATTTACTATTTTTTTCGTAAAATTCATCAAAATCCAGAATGATTCGCAGTAGTGCTTCATTTTCCACCCGCGATTTTAGCAACACTTGGCAACTTTGTTTACTTTCAGCACCATTATTTGCGGCAGCTGACGCGATTTCCCATATTTTTTTCGAGGAAGTATGGCCCCGGCCTAATTTTACTCAGTAACGTGTCAAGAATGCAACATGTGTTGCAGCATTTTGTATCATTTCGCACAGACCAGATGACTTTTCTTTTCGAGTTCAGCTCGGCTTAGTATCCAGAAAAGGTATATTTCCTTAGCTACAAGTCATTTGAAAAATTTTTGTAATTGAAATTATGTTAAAGTCAACGAGATATCTGCTGTGCAAACAATTTCGGGTAACCAGTATGGACACAAAAAGCTTGGTCGAGAGTAATTTATGTTTATCATTACAGAGGAATGCAATACAGTGTTGTCAATGTCTTGACAAGATGTAATTTTTTTTCTTCAGAAATTCATTTCGAGATAATATATCTTTGGTGCACATCGCGAGCTTGCTATAAATTTACCATGTACAAAAACATAAAAGCAAAATAAGTTCTAGTTTTAGTTTTGGCTAGTAAATGTTGACTCAACTGGAAAAAAACCGTTTAATTCACCTGTTCAGCTGGAAATAGGTGTTCCTTGTCTATTTTCCCAGCAATGGGCTGTAATTCTCTCTCTGCAAATTCTCTACATGTATTTTGCAACATGGAATGTGCTTCAGGCAATGATGTCATCAATTTCCGACCGGCAGATACACATTTCTCGGGGACGTTTCCTTGAAGAAATTAAGAACTATAATTGCATGAAATGAATAGGATATCTAGATAATATTACGAGGTGAATTTGGGCAAAAAAAAAGTGTCGTTCTTTTCCCCGGGAATCAAACCCATGACCTCTTGCGTACCGGGCAAGCGCACTGACCATTATACCACATAGAGAAGATCCACTTTCACTTTCCCTTAAAACACGCACAGTAGCCTGATCTGCTGAGTACAGATATTGCCGCCTCTCTGAACTTCAGCTAATGGCACGCAGGTGACGGCTATGAATGAATGAACGCCAGAACTTTGCCACTGGACTTATCCCGTTGCTGAGATCTCTTCCAGCCCAGCTAAGTCTGGATCACTTTATTTTGTGTCGAAAAAAAAAAGCATACAAACTTTTACAACATATTTTCCCCGGACAATTGGGTACTGTCGCGATTAACAAATTTTGTGGTGATTACAGACGAGATGGGATTAGGAGTTGGAGAAGTTTCGGGGTTTAGTTAAGATGGATGTACACATATTAGGATGGAGGTAAAATAAGTTTAAAATCAATCGAGGCCCCCCCCCCATGCCATCTCATCTGTCATCTTACACTTGCCATATTATATACACAGGATGCAAAAAGAAATGAGAATCTTATTTTTAAATATAAAATATCCATCGGAGCGAGTCATCTCGCTTAACACCTTATTGGTGAGCAAATGGGTTTGATAACTTGCAGACTAGAAGCCAGCATCAGCTTTATTGGGTTGAGTTCACTCGCTCCGGTGGATTTAATGAAAATATACAAAATAGAAGTACTATGTGGGGGGGGGGGGGGATATATACAATTAGGGAGATCACGCAGGTGACGGCAGTACGAATGTTATGATCGAAGTCATAACATATACTTAATGTAAATTATATTATTGTTTTAATGACTATATATTGTATATAAAGTGTAGGTGTTTTTCTTTTTTTTTCTCGGCTGGTGAAGGGGAATTTTCTCACGGATCGTGGGAACGGAAGTTTGACCACATGGCCCCCTCGGACATTCCTTAGATGGACGAGGTCCACTTTCACTTGGGAAGGGGTCGGGTGGTCTAGGTTCCTGGAAACTATCCGTGACGTCATCCAGCACGCTGATTGGCTCAAAGTCTCACTCCAGGAGCACTATCTTGGTAAGTTTCGCTTCTCTTGGGGCGATCCTTGTTGAGTATTTGGAAGTGTTAAGATGTAGTAAATTAATACTTGAGCACGACTTCGATTTCCTTGCTTGTGGTCTGTGTGAATAGCAATGAAGTATTGAGAGGCACGCCGAAAAAATGGGTATCGTTGCAAGCTAATTTTATTCATATCATATTTTTTTTGTGATTATGTAACCAAGGAGTCATGTAATTCTTTTTTTTTCCTCACATCGCAAATGTCCTATGCATGAAGTAAATGCCGCTGTGGTGGTCGAGTGGTTATAGTGACGGACTCGCGACGGCTGAAGTTGGTTTTCTGTGGTTCCCAACTTCAAGGCGCAAATGCGAGCCGATCTCCCCGTTAAAAAGTCTCGCCACAGAGAGCAACGGTCCTACAACGATAAATCATTCAATCACTCACAACACTTCACTCATAGTTAGAAAAACTGGTGGCAGATGGCAGCACTACACATAAGAAGCATTACAGAGAAACAAAAAAACTGCACGTCAGGTTTCACTACACGTACACGCACATTCCCGAATGTACCGATTCATTGGGGGTTCCGCGGGGGGGGGGGAAGGGTGTGGGCGGGGTGCATGTGTGGTGTAGCAGTAGTAGGTAGGGCCTCCAAAATATGGCTCGGGGATCCATGATGTTCTTAAGTCAGCCACCTCGTTGGGCAATTTGTCTGTTGTGGCGTTGCATTTGTATTTGTATTTGTAAAACTTTAAAAATTCTAATCGACTCGAATCCTTTCTTGAAGCTTTGTTTAAGTCTTTTGATATTTTTAGTAACGAGTGAATATAACACGAATGATGATTGATGATTTTTTCTCGGCCAAGATATATGAAATCAATAAGCTATCTGGGTATTATGCCGAAATGAACTTGGGAAATAAGTGCGCTTGCTCGGAAAGCAAATGGTCCTGGGATCGATTCCCGGTGGACAGAACGACACTTTTTTCCCAAGTGTCGTTGAACATGAATGCGCAAAGTGTGAACATCAATTTTATAAGTTTCTTCAAACGGAATTTAATGCAAAACTGAGATAAGGTGGTTTTACAGTTTTAAATTATTTTTCTCCCCCATTATTTCAACATACATATTTTCATACTTAAATGTTTTGAATTAGCATTTTAAATCGATTTCATACAGTATTATATCGTACATGTAAGGACCGACTTTTTGACTTGAGAAGTTCAGCCTAGACCAAAAAAAAAGCATGAATAAGTTGAACATGTTTGATTAATAAGTGAATTTACAAAGTCCCGAAAGAGAATTTCTCCAGGAAAAGGCCTGTCGTCACCACGAGTTCACTTTCTTCGCAACGTTTCTCCAACGCTAGGGGGGTTTCATCATCAGGATCGGATTCAATTTGCATTACCAGATGCTGAATTAGCCGCTGTGGTGGTCAAGTGGTCATAGTGACATTGCGAGGACCCCTTCATTCGAATGCCACAGTGTTGGTCGGCTGAAGTTGGTTTTCCGTGGTTCCCTACTTCAAGGCAAGAATGCAAGCCGATCTCCCGTTAAAAGGTCTCGGCTCGGGGAGCACCAGGCCTACACGAATTATTTAGTCGTTACACTTCATTCACAGTCTTGAAAATTTTATGGCAGCACTATAACAAGCATTACACACAGAAACAAAATTCACATTTAGGTTCACAACACATACAATCACATTTTACAGCATGAGCCCTCGTCTTCTTTGACCACCTGTTTATATCTCTTCATTGAGACAGAGCGGCGGGCCATGATCTGTTCGGAGTTCAATTGACAATGCAATTGGCCAATTCACGAACTGACCGATTTCGGGGCTTTGGCAGTAACATATACACACAACATGTTCCTGCATGTGCCGGTTCAGGACATGTTCGACACAATTTCCAAAGAGGAATGTTTACGAGATGCATGTACGGTTAAGCATTAGTAGTAGTACGTGGTCGCAGAACCAATTTGGTACCAGAATGGGCCCCAAATCCGTAGCTAGACTGGAGCAACCGGGCACTGCCCCGGGGCCCTCAAAAACTCTACACTTATTTTTCATAGTCAATAACCTTTTCGTAACCCTTTCAAGGGGCCCCAAGAGGAAGTCCGCCTGAGGACCCGAGAAGACACGCTCTACGGCCCAGTCCCAAATAATTTATTGGATTTATTCTCGTTCTGAATTTTTATGCATCTTTGATAACACTTATGTTTACTGTAATTTTATGTATTAACTCTATTTAAGAATATTTTCTTACAAAAATAAGTACAGTGAAACCTGTCATCAACGGAACCTGTATTAAGCGAAGAAATGTCTTTAACAGAAAAAAAACGTGTGTTTCCGTGATTTCAGTTCCAAAAATAGGTACATTAAAAACCTGGATTAAACGGAACCTGTCTAACGCGGAAACGGAAAGGAAAATTTTACCCTTTAAAAACCTGAAAATTTCACACAAACACTTCGACTATTTCGTGACCCAATTGACCAAAGGATCACACAAAATATTAGTTTTTCTATCGAAATTTTTAATGCAACGATTGATTGCCAATGCGAGTCCTACTTCACCCACCGTTAGATCCGAAAAAGTCGTTGCCGTACTTGATGCTGTGGTTTTTTGAAATTCCACATGTACTGAAACAGTTGCTTTCTGAAATTGAAACAAAATTTTTTGGTAAACCAGGCTTTCTTCTACGGGAGAAATCAGTATAATGGTTAGATTTCCAAATGGTATGAAATGACTTACGAAATTGTATGCAGCTGCTTCCCGTGATCGCAAGTGCTGAGCAGGGCCGGAATTAGAGGGAGGCGAAGGAAGGGGAGGGCAATTGCTCGGACTGCAAAATTTAGGAGGTGGCAAATTTTACGTGGGAAAATCATCGAATTTTGCAGTGGTCGGGGCAGTGAAATCATGTTGCCCCTTCCCCACAAAAATCCTTGTTACAGCCCTGGTGCTGAAGATTACAAATATAGACGACAGTGTACAAACTGTGCCCGAGTGGCATGGTGGTAAGATGCTCGTCTTACCATCGTGAAGGTTGTGGTCAGGGTACCGGGTTCGAACCCAAGGGAGGATATAGATAAGATATTTTCCCAAACGAACTCAAGGCGACCACCGATAGACAGCACCTTCACTTCCAACCCATCTCACTAATGGCAGTAAATTGCAATATAGCAATATGGCCAGAGTTGGTGAAGTAGTGTACAAACTGAATCTGACACGACAGATATTGACAATTTCAGGGAAAGTGAAAAATAACGTAAATGTAGTCATTTCAGATGAAGAACCGTGTGGGGTGAAGTTTCATGCAGATGCTGTGAAAACCTAAATATTTAGTAATTATAGAGTAAATAATGCACATTATTTTTTATGTACATAATATTAGTTTATTTTCGAGTGTGATTTATTTTTATTATACTGTACTTCAATTACATACGAGATCGTTACATAAATTCACATATTATGTCAATTGAACCTCTATTAAGTGAAAACCTGTGTTCAACGGAAAAAAATCTCGGTCCCTCTCGATTCCGTTGAAGACAGGTTTTATTGTATTAACAGTTTAAAAATAGACAAGAAAAGCTGCGACGTTACCTCTGATTAGTGGGAAAAGCAGTTTGGCCGAACTGGTGAATGAATTCATTATCAAATACAGCAATTATAGCTCCCACTATGGATTGAGCGAGCAGATTTCCACCAACGCTACAAAAGTCGTTGCAATATTTACCTTGACTTTTGAAGACAAACAGAACGCTATTTCGCAACTCTTTTCTGATGTCGGTATCGCAGTAGCGAAAGGCTGAAGAAAACATTCGAAAGAAAATGGATATTATTATTTACACACACGCTCGCGAGTATATGGGATGGGTAGGGGGGTCTCTTCTTTCTAAACTACAAAAAAAGGTGTGTTAGCACAGTAGAATCTCGTTACAACATACTAATAGGGTTGAAGGTTGTCCGTTATAATGTTTATAACTAATAATTCTTATAGGGGCGTAATGAAAGTACATCAATGAGAAAGTACAGTAATTAGCTATGAAAAGTGTTTATTATGCATCAAACTAGCTGTCACCCGTGGCCTCACTCGCGTGGATTTGGTAACCTGAAAATTGCTTGGTGATGATTCCTTTCAATGACGTTTGAATCCCTCGTGAACCCCCCACCTTGAGGGGGTTGCATTTCCAGAAATCCCGTCTCGGCGAGTCTCTATATTATAAAATATAATACTGACCGAAGCTGACAAAATTTCATATTTATAGCTGCCAGTGGTTTGTTTGGGCTCAGCGATGATTGACCATATAACTTTTGAACCGCCACCCTCACCTTATGACCCCCCCCCCCCAACAGTATGAATTTTGAAAAATCCCTCGTTAGTGCGTTTTTACATAACAAAATAAAACTACTGACCAAATTTCCTATTTATGGTTTCAGCGATTTCGGCTCAGCGGTGATTGTCCCATATAACCTTTGAGGCCCCCCCCCCCCCATGACCACAGGTGTTGAATTTTGGAAAACCCCTTCTCAGTGAGTCATAAAATAAAACTACTGGCCAAATTTCATAAATTTTTAGCTCCAGCGGTTTCTGCTCGGCATGATTTCTCCATATAACCTTTAAGCCCCCCCCCCCCATGACCTTCTTAGGGGTCGAATTTTGGAAAAGCCTTCTTTTAGTGAGTCTTTACATCAGGAAATAAAACTACTGACCAAATGTCATACTTATAGGTTCAGCCGTTACGGCTCGGCGATGATGAATCAGTCAGTCAATGAATTCAATGAATTAGTCAGTCTATCAGTGAATCAGTAAGGACATGTTATTTTACATGTACTGTATAGATAAAAAAACAGCCTCTCCGTCATTGGTTGAATTGAAAAACATACAAGTGTGTATACGTATATACACTGTATTAATCTTAAATTTTCTAGTTGACGAGTGGTATGAGTCATGCAGCACATCCCATATTTACGCAAAAACAACACAACGATCGACGTTTAATCGTTTGCTTGGAAATGCTTTTAAACGAGTTAATACCTTTTAAATACTCAAAACGAGTTTTAAACTCGTTAGAAAAAAATTTCACGATTTTTACAATTATTTTAGCTGCCCGTTATACTGAGGTTCTGCTGTATGTACAGCAGCGGCGTATTTAGGAGTTTAGGAGAGACGCTAGTGGGTGGGGGACTACACTGGGTGCCATCTTCAGAGGAAAATTTCAGTAGGTATTTTCCTCTGAAGACGGCACCCATTGGTGTTGAAATGCATTAGGACTTTTTATTTTCGTGTACCTTATTCGTTGGTGTCTTCTTAATATTCATGGGCAAAGTTGATCACAACGTCTTCTATGTCCGTGTATGTATTGAGAACCTAACGTAAAGTTTGTTTCGGTATAATTCTTGTTATAACACTGGTGTAAGAAATTAAGGGAATTTGCAGACTTGGTCGATTATCTCTAGAACTACTGTGCTGATGAGATTTGATATGTACATACATTGATACAATACAAAACAAATAACCATCCAATAATTGTGTGTAATACACACGCATGATCGTGCGTAACACTCGTAGGGGAGTTGCGAGTTGCAATTGCCCTCCCCAGAGCGTCCCAGACATGCTCTATAGGGTTAAGGTCTGGAGATCTGGCTGGCCAATCCATCCGGCGAATATCCTCACTCTCTAGAAAATCGTCGAGCAGAAGAGCTCTATGTGGCCTCGCGTTATCGTCCATTAAAATGAACTCAGGGCCAACTGCACCACTGAAAAGAGCGAACATAGGGCTCCAAGACCTCATCCCTATACCTCACACCAGTCACAGTGCCTCTTTCAAAGACATGGAGAGGTGTGCGGCCATCCAACATGATGCCTGCCCAGACCATTAAACCTCCTCCGCCATAATGGTCGATTTCGCGGACATTGGAGGGTAGGTAGCGGGTCCCTGGTTCTCTTCATATGAACGTACGGCGAGAATCGGTTCTTAGGCTGAACCGGGGCTGAGTGAAGAGAACGGTCACCCATTGATCCATACTCCAATCTCTATGCTCTCTGCACCATGATAAACGGATTCTTCTGTCCGTAGAAGTGAGCGGGACGCAAACAGCAGGTCTTCTTGCAAACAACCCTCTCTCATGAAGTCTTTTGGAAACAGTCACCCTCGATACACGGGTTCCTGTGGCTGCATGCAAGTCACGAGAGAGCTGAGAAGCTGTAGTACTCCTGTTACGCCTCGCTATAATCGACAAATGGCGATCTTCTCTGGCCGTCGTGGCTCTTGGACGACCTTGCCCAGTCTTTCTCTCGATGGATCCGGTATCCTGGAAGTGTTTCCATAGGTTACACACGACGCTGGGCGTTAAATTGAACTCTCTACAAATCTGGACTTGAGATTGGCCTGCTTCTAGCCTCCCCACAATTCGCCACCTCATTCCATCATCTAAACGTTGGTGGTTACTCATTTTTACTGTTACAATTTGAAATTAACCGATTGCTGCAAAATACCACCAGGAAATTCGCCGAGGTGTGCTAGCGAACGAAATGCGTCTTAACTTACGCGCGCTTATAAAGCCTGTTTCTCTACTGGCTCCGCCTACACACACGTGTACGCTTACGTATTTGACGTACAAGATTTGAATTTTTTGTCTAGAAGCAGTGGTTTTACATTCAATTCCGTTCTTTTCATGAAGTTCGATAAAATATGCAAATTCTCTTAATTTATTTCACCAGTGTAGTTCTGCCATCTATTTTGCAAATTATGGGTGAAGTGTAATCACTGAATATATGTAATGTTATAGGTCTCTGGCGAAACATTTTATGGGGAGATGAGCTCGCATTCGTGCCTCGAATTCGCCGGTGGGGTTTGAACCCGGATTCTAGCGATACTAGTCCGTCTAGGTGGGCAAGTTCGAAGGAGCTGCAAATATGAGAAATGAGTGGTCAAGAAAATCATAGTAGAGTGGGAGAAATGTGGCAAGACCATAAATCGCGTGGCGCGTTCCTTTTTTTTCTTCTTTTTTTTGCGTATGAGTATGTTATGTATAATCTCAAAAATAATACTTGATGATATTTTTCAAGCTTTTGGCTCCATTTGCAGTCATTGGACGGGCAAGGATAGCAAGGTATGTTTTTTATCCAGGTGTTCAAATCGTTTCGAGATTGGGGAAGTAAATGCTGTGGTTTTGATTTTACTTTACCAAACAAGGAGCCCGGTGCGAAAATAAATACGCGACCAGGTCCGTCTCAACAATTTCGGAGCACCAAAAATGTATAGGATTCCTATTGTCTCGATTTTAAATATTTTGTAGGGGAGAAGAACCGCATTTCTCTTTCAGGAAAAAGAATGCCGAGAAATATCCATAAAAAAAAATTTTTAAACACACAATTTTAAACGTAAATTAATCCAGAAATTGAAAAAAAATTCAGCGCTAAAGATAATTTTAAGCGAATGAAAGAAACGATTCCCGAAAATAATGAAAATTTAAGACTTGGGATGTATTAAAAATCATTGAAAGAAATAATTACAGCACCAATGAAAATCCTGAAATAATGAACGAAATAATTCCGGGATCGATGAAAGAAATAACTAACGTAGAAAAGAGTTCAGGATTTTTTTTTTTAGGGAAGAAAATATTCCAGAATCGATGAAAATTTGGAATAAAAGGAAGAAATAATTTCAGAATTGGTTAAAGCCTCCAATAATTTAGTAATTGTAATAATAGTAATAATAATTGTAGTAATTTTAGTAATGAGTGCGGGGCCCCAGAAAGCGCGGCACCCGGTGCAGCCGTATCAATCGCACATTCCTATGAGGAACTCTATCTGGGCCTGCAGAAGTAAAAAAAAATCGCGGCATTGCCGCAAGGTTTTACGTGAATACGTTGCGTTAGCACTTATCATTAATTTATTTGGTGAATGGAAGAAAGATTCGGTGGTCAACTGCATTCACATAACAATGTCTTCACCCACAGGGACAAATCTAACACAAAATATTCAAGATCTATAATATCAAGAACCCGCGAGGACCTGGCGCCGAACTCCACCTGTGCCAATGTGTAGTTGGTTTTCTGCGCTTCCCAACTTCGAGACGAGCCGATCTCTTCCCCGTTAAAATGTCTCGCCTCAGAGAGCAACAGGCCTATACCATAGGCGGAGATAGACTTGGAAGTCTGGGAGGGGGGGTAGGTTTGCACGGTCATTATTGTTGGGGGGAGGGGCATGAAGGCATGATGATGATGATGATGTCAATTCATTTATACGTATATACATTAGATCAGTCGACTCCACCTTTGACGCTGGGGAGGGGGAAGTATTGTTCCCCCCGCCCCCCATCTCTGTCCATGGCCTATACCTGTACAGGTTTCAGCCATTACGCTTCACGCAGTTTAAAATTTATGGTAGGTGGCAGCACTATAACAAGCACATTATACAAGCATTACAAGCATTACTCACTAAAACCAGATGCTTATCAGTTTATTTTTTAAGATAAGAAGGCAGAAGAATCACTAGAATGTGACAGTATGGGCAGTTTTTGCAATAATATATGACAAAGGGATTTTGATTTGTTCGAAGAACCTGGGCTTTTGCTGGTGGAATAGAGTTTCTTATCATTTTCACCCATACTTTATATGTGTACAGGTCAGCACATATCTAAAATGTTCTTTTCTTGTAACTGTGATTACTTCTAGTCAACATACAGAAACAAACTTCACGTTAGGTTCACAACGCATACTCTCAAAACTCCCGGCATGGCCCAGATCTTCTTCGACCACCCGCTAATATCTCTTCATTGAGACAGGGCGGTGGGCCATGATCTGGTTAAGAGGATTATTTTACATCATCATCGTTCACAACAAGAGTACTTCACCTATTTAGAGGATGGTATTGTATAGCGCGGTCAACTTAAGTGATATGGAACAGTGTCACGGGTCGCTTAAGTCATTTTTAAATGGACCGCTGGCTGCTTACGGGATCTGTAAATACTTCGCGGGTCATTCAAGTGATCTGTAAATGTGCCACGGGTCGCTCAAGTGATCTTTAAATGTGCCGTGGGTCACTTAAGTGATCTGTAAATTTTCCGCGGCTCACTTAAGGGATCTGAAACTGGCATTCACAATAAAAGGCTGCAGTGTAGAATAGCCACTGTTTCATCAAACGATACTTTATTTATATGAGCAATGATTTAGTTCATTTTTACAAAAATTATGTTTGAGGTCGCCACATCAGATGACACGAGCTGAACATTGAACATGTATGTTTTTACAAATACAAATGCCCCGAAAAACAAAAGAGACCAACGAGGTGGCTGAAAAGAGATGCCCATAAAAACTTGGCCCATAAAACTAAAAAAATCAATGGCGGCCTATAATTTTCAGTAATAGACTGAAAAAAATGTTGTTATTATTGGAGAATGAAATTTTGAATTTTTTTTCATTTATATCTCGGGTATATTATGAGATCGCATAAAAAAGTTCATGAATTCTTCACCAGGTGGCGTTGAAACTAATATCATCGTATTGCGCGCACCCATGTTACTATACCGTTATGTTAATTCCATGACCGTGAGTGAATTAGATCAAGAGTTATTCAAGTTTACGTAGAATTTCTCATATGCTATAAATTTCTCTTAAATATTTATCTTTTTGCTCCCAGGCATCCCAAAATGATTGCAAGAGGCTGCGCGCATGGTATAACATGGGCCATTTTTAAAGTGTTGATATCTTGTGAACGGATTATGATAGAGCGATGGAACAAAGGTTTAGGTATACTAAATCGGCTACGCACTACAAGATTATTGCACTAAAAACGCCCCCTGGTGCGAAATTATTCAACTTTCTAGGATAAATCTCAACAAACAAACGGAATTTGAACAAAATTAGAGCTTTGTTTTGTGGGGATGGATAAAAAAGAAGATAATGTATGAAGTTTATAGGAATGCATACACTAAATGCAAAAAAAAAAAAAATGACAACTACGAAACCTGAATGTTATTTACGTTGGCATACAAAGGATTTGAAGAAGGTGGTGTGGGGTTCCGTCTTTTTTTTTCCTCCCAAGAAGCGAGGGAAGTGTCTTTTTTAGTTCACTAAAACCCCTCTTAACGGTCATCCCTTTTTTCAAGGCGGGTTCTGGACATTTTTCAAGTGTAAGCGAATATATATATATAATTTCTTTTTAATCAAAAATTGCCCCTTCCCCCCCCCTTCAGTTGGCGCCCTCAAAAATCGGTCCCTTTCAGTTGGCGTTTTCTGCGGCCGCATAGTTCGCAGGTTTCAAGATCCGGTCCTCTTTTTTAGTCCCGCCGGTGTCCACAGAAGAGGGATTTTGTTGTACTGCTACATAACCGCGTATATGTACTCAACCTCTGCGCAATTTTTAATCGATACATGCCGGCATGTGTGATCCTTGCGTATATACAGTATATGTTGTCAGAGTTGTTCTTGTTTCGTGTTTTAGCTGGTGCTGCCGTTCGTTTTTTTACTGCAAAAACACCGAAATCTCTGCTCGCCCCCCTCCCCTGCGTACGCTAGTAGTCATTTATAAAATTAACTGTTGAAATGTTTAAACTGCACGATTGAACTTTTTTCCCAAGTGTACGTGTTACTGAAAAGCCCGAAATTGGCCACTTCACGACCTGGCCAATGTCCAAAATTCAGTCTTTGGCCGGCCCCTATATATCGATCCCTATGATTAGGGGTCATCGCCACGTTGGCGTATTTTTTTTTGTGTGATAATTACGGCCATTTATAATTAGCCATAGCTAACCATAATAGTTATTGTTAGCTATGGCAACCCTAACGATCAAAAGAATTTGAATATTGATATCCTAGTGATCCATGTATGAGGATCGACATATAGAAACCATGGAGGTATTATGGGGATTATCCCCATAATACCTCCATGATAGGAACCTGCCAAAGCCCGAAATTTGGACATTGGCCAGCCCAGTTGTTCCGGCCAATTCGTAAAGTGGCCTACTTCGGGATTTGGCAATAACACATACACTGTGATTCCATAGTTCCCCTTGCTACTTTTTACTGGTGAACCGTGGATCCTAGAGAGATACTTTCAATTAGAAAGAGTATGCAAATAACGTGTAGACCTCAGATATGCCATTCATGTTGCAAGGGGTTGTTTGGTTATTAAAATAAAATAACTTTTTATACAGACACCCTGTTCTAAAAAAACCCGATTAAAAAGTTGTTGCCCTGTCTCTCCTCAGGCTAAAAGGGAAAAAATTCCACGTTTCTAAGTGAAATATCTGCAGAGATATTTGAATTTAAAAAATCGAAGGAAATTTGGGAAAGAACAGCATATACTAACGAACAACGCTTCAACAATGGCAATAAATAGACTCCTTGAGGTTAACATGTTGTGATTTTTTTCTTTCACAGAAATCATCTGTTGATTTTTCCTGCCGAATGTGATTCAGTTATATCATTTCCCACAGAGTATGCAAATCATACAGTTCAATATAATAGCACTTTAATTTCCCAGATAAATAATAAACTTGTGCTATCAACTGTGCTTTATAAACGTTCTGGATATTTTGACGCTTCACTGGATGGTTGCACAGATAATGATTGAATATATTTGTTGACACAGTGCATCAGGAATGATTTTAAATCATTTAGAATTTAGTTCCACTGTAACTTTAAGAATTTGATTGCCTTCAATGCAGTGTATCTTAGTAAATTGAGGATGAGGGGGGGGGGTGGTTGGTGAATTACCATTGAACCCAACTTTTTATTAAGACAAATAATGACGTAAAAATACAAAATTATTCAAAAATCAATTTAATTTCGATAAATTTTAATTCATAAAAAAATCATTTTTATAAAAAATAGAAGATTGAACACTGGTGCAGTTTTTTTTTTTACTTTTTCATGTTTTCTTTCATAACAAATTTTTTTCAGAAAGTGTGTGTATCTATTCAACTGAGACCATACTCTTTGATTAGATTGTTAGCTATAACAAGGCGCTGTATTTCACTTGTTCCTTCATATATTTCAGTAATTCGCGCATCTCTGTAATGCCTTTCAGCTGGCATGTCTGACACATATCCCATTCCACCCAAAATCTGAATGGCCTGAAATAAAAAGGTTCAATTAGTCAATATAAAGAATGATACCAAATTATAAACCTAAAATTATTCTAGGTGAACTGCTTGTTGAGTCACTAAAATCAAATACAAATGCAAGACCACAACAGGTAAAATGCCCAACGAGGTGGCTGAAAAAACAATATGGCCATAACAAAAATGGATGTCATATATATTTCTAAAATACAGCAACCCCCAGTTATAAATGCAATTACAAAAACTAAAACTATATATATATACACGTGATAAAAAATATATACCCTGTGGATGAAATATATTTATGGTTGTTTTATTTTAAGTATGGATAGCTTCTCGATTTACCCCAACATGTTTATCACATTTCTTTTTAAACGTGTCAATTATTTTAGAATTTAATACCTCCAGGGTAAACTATTTCATTTATTAACAACCCTATTAGAAAAAATTCCCTGTGACACGCAAATTAGAATTGTCCCTTACAAATTGATACTGGTGTCCCCTTGTCAAAGCAGTCAATTGACGGTGTATGAATAATTCATCATCCATCCCGTTGAAAATTTTGAGCACTTTGATCATATCCTCTGACAAACCTGTGTTGTTCCAATGTAAACATATTCAAGAAATCAAGCCCCTCATCATAGCTAAAATAACAAGCCCAAAGAGTTTTTTAAATTCGGCTTTTCCTAAGAACATGTTTTCCATTGCCCCCTCCCAACCTATCAGATCAACTGCCAGTAGGTGTAGGCAGCTTTTTGTTCTCGTTTCGACAACAAAGGGCAAGAGATAGTGTTTAAAAATTTATACTCTTTTTCAGGACTATCATTTCAACTTTTTCCAAGGGGGGGAGGGCAAAGAATTTGTCTAGTTCTATTGTATTTTTAAAGGCCCCCCACCAAACTCCCCCTAAATGACAGGTCTGCCTTTTTTCCATATGAAGAAAGTACTGCAGTGGTTCTCAGATTTTTTTGATTGCCCTGAACAGAGAGACACAGATTTATTTAAAATAAAATAATGTTAAGTTTATTCATTACATAAAAAATATTTTTCCTACAATAAACAGGAGTAAAAGTATGGCTGATGGCAAACAAACCTGGTGTGATACAAATGTTGCAGCTTCAGATGCAGCTAATTTAGCTAATGCAGCTTCCTGTAAGAAGAAAAACAATTTCAATTTTTCAGATGAGCTGGAAAAAAATTCCACAAATTTAGTATAAAAATTAACACACACACATCATATCATACAATCTGCACTCACTAGAATGGAATGGAGTGTACTTTTATTATTTCTAATCAGTTCAATTCCTGCTCATTAAAAGTGGTAGAACTGTCATACAAATAGCATTGTGCCAAACAAAATTCATTAATTTGTTCGTTTAATCCAGACTCTCGCTAAAAGCGAGCTTGGTGCCCAACTGTATATGAATTGACATCATCACCGTGACCCCTTTCCCCAAGACTTAAAGTCCACCCATGAACTGCTGTTCTGTAAGGTTATATGAAAGACTGTATTTGTGTCTCTTTACCAAGTAGACTTCTATAAGAGGTGGGGGGAGGAAAGGTTGATAGGAGTCCAGGACAGAAGGCCTGGGTGAATCTTATGTATTTTTTTAATAATTTTGTCTACTCGGGTGAGAGCATTAAAATAAATACTTAGGTAAACTGGGACTTAAGACATCCATACTCAATCAAGATGTTTTTATGAAAATTCAAAAGGGTAACATTACATTATTTTAATCCTGAAAATCATTCGAGAAATATAATGTTGCATACATATGGATAGTTATGTTGTAAAAAATATGAAACTTTCCCTTCGAAATAAATATTTACTGTGTTGTTCCAGCAGTTATATCTTTGTCAAAAAAAACAGGTGTGTGTACCATAACTTAAAAATTTCATAGTTTCGTGAAACGTTATTCAAGTGATGCATTAATTATATTCACATCAATCATTCAGACAGAGCCTATTTTTACTATTGCTATCCAGACAAGTATTTCAATCAGAAAAATTCAACTTATAACCATGAATTGTGAATTGCAAATGGGAAAAATAATATTGAAAGAAAAACTTTTTTTTTGATTTTACAACATGCCGGGCCTAATTTTCACAAGTATATTTTTCTCAAAAAAAAAACCAACAATATCCAATCACAAATAATCACAATTGCAAAGTTCATTAAGAAATATTTCAAATCTATTACCTTCGTAAATTTCTCTCCAGCATCTTTGAGCATGGCTGCTTTCCATGTTAACAAGCGGGCGCTTTGAAGTCTTAATTCCATATCTGCCAGCTTCATCTACAACGAGATCAAGATGATTTTTTTTAGATTTTTTCTCAGCCCATTCGTATGAAGGAAAGACTTGTTCTGGATAATATGCTGAGGTGTGAACTCGGAAAGAAACGTCTACTTAGTCTTCAACAAGAATCAAACCTAGTCTTCTTGCAATCAATATGCACCACAAGAAACATGACCGTTCCTTGAAGGAAGGAATGACCCTGTCTCTTATATAGTATGTGTATCAGTGTTTCTTGAGGTGTACGTCACTGCTCCTGGTGGGAGGGGGGAAGTCGCAGTACACTGAGGATATTCATTTGTGTGCCTATTTATGCTTTGAAGTGGGTCTTTTATAAATTATTTATGTTTTATAAAAGAATTTAATAAAATCTTTTGGTCTTTTATCTACCTAAACTATTCTGGGGAGCTTTCGATGAGCCATGAATCGGGCAATGGAGCTGCAGGTGACAGGAGTTTGAGAACCACTGATGTATATGGATAGAGCGCTTATCCAGATTGCAGAGGACTGGGTTTAATCCTGGCGGAGACAAGTAAACTTTTCTTTCCGAGTTCACACCTCGGTATAACATTCAGAAAAATTTTCTCCTAAATACACAAAATTTTAATTTCATAAAATTAGGGCATATATATATACGGGGGAAACTGAAAGAAATGAATAATGTAATGGGGACTATGATTCCAAGGGATGAGAGAAAACCCATAATTTTCAAGTATAGGTATAAGTGGAATAAAAATTATAGGTAAAAACTAAAACATATTAAAGGTATTTAAAAAAAAGGTGTTAAAATGTTTGGTGCTGAATTTAAAATTGTATTTCAAATGGAAATTAAACGGTTCACCTGAATAGATTGGAGCTTCATAATTGGAGAACCAAATGCCTCTCGTTTGGCAGAATAGTGAATGGCACAGTCTAAAGAAGCCTAAAACCAAATTACACAATCAGTAAATATTATTATTTCCACATTTGAAATAAATTACCTGGAGAAAGCCAATGAGAGATCAATAATGAAACTTTTCAACCTTTACGTTCCTTCTTCAACCATTCGAACAACAAAATTTTATGTAGCCAAATACAATATTTAATAATTGCATAAACCACAGCAAGTTCATGTGAAAATGCTTTCCATATTGAGCTTTTATGATTTAATCTTTTTTTTTCATTATCTATTGTCAAATTATTATCAATGTATATTGTGCATTTATTTATTGATGATATATAAAATATTTATGGAATATTTTTTGGGATTTTATGATTTCACTGGGGCAATTATAATAAAATTCAATTATTTTATTGGCCATGCTGTAACATATGCTATGTTAAATGTGATAAATTGGTAATTATAGATAATCACAGATTGTCTCAGTAAGTTTGGTAAAAGTTATTTTTTTCACTTTTGCTGGCGATTATAAAGTTGTTATTCGTGGATGACTGGTAGGTATGATAAATATTCAGAAAATCTTATGGAAATGTCGCTTAAATTTGACCACTTATCAGTTTCTGCCACACGTGATGGGTGCACTGCTGATATTTCAACATAAAAATTAAATTAAATTAAAATAAGTGTTATAAGAATAAAAACATATCACTTATCAGTCTTGTAATGCTAGCTAGCTTTTTTCACATTTATCAACATTTTTAAAACATAGTCAACATCACCAATCGAATCCATTATCCAAGACTGAAATTTGAGCAAAATGTTAAATATAAGTTGAGTAATTTAGTGAAAATTCGCATATTCACCACTATAAGCTGGGGATAATTACCAGTAAATGTGATACATTCGTAAAATTTTCCAAACTTACCAAAATAGTCTGTGATTATGCATAATAACCAGCAATTATAACTTGATAAACATGAGAGAAGCAGCAATTGAGAAAATTCAACTGCCCTTGTGGGGAGTTAAATTCTCTCTTTCTAAATCTATCTATCTTTCCTAAATATATTTTTGCATCAACCAGCTGTTAAAAACCTTTGAATTATGAATAATCAATAGATTTATCATTACATATATATGTACTCGGTTCATATATACAGGGTGATACAAAAGTCACGCAACGCACGAAATATTTCCTTTATGAAATGCTGGAAAAAAATAAACCAAAAACTATTACTTTTTCCAGTGAACCAACATTTGTGGATACAAAAACAACATTGACGTGAAAATTTCAAAACACTAATTCATGTAAACTTTTTTTGTGAAAACAAGCAAGAATTCTTTTTACCAGGTTTGTAGCCACTTTGATTATGATTCGAGCGCACATTTGCAATCGTTGATTGAATTCTACTTTTGAATACGAGCAACACAATTTTCAGTGACCAAATTCTGGTGATTCAACTATGAATGTACAGTCAAACCTCGTTAATATGTCACTCTTGGGAGAGCAAAAATATGACTTAGTAAGCGGAGTGACTCGTTAAACAGAGTAAGCCATAGCTGTGCCAATTCCTGCCCGAGGACAATTGGGACTTCCAAAAAGTGACTTGGTAAGCGGAGTTATGTGTTAACCGGGTAACGCACTAATGAGGTTTGACTGTACTTGTTAAGCCAGATCTCTACACCCATGCAGTGCTACACAGCTTCAACCTGAAGAAAAATCGGTTTGAAATAGAAAACCAGTGTAAATAGAATATTTTAATGTTTGAATTTACGTAGCCACTCCTCCAAAACCGATTTTGCACAGCTCAGAATCGTGTAACGGGGGCTTGTGTGAACCCAGCTTCAGATAAAACCAGGCTCTATCAGTAAGGAACATGCAATCAAGTTTTATGGTGTCATTTTCGTCAATGAACACAATCTTAGCCATTGACAATAACTTAAATATTTAATTTGACCATGAGCTTTTGCTTCTGGCACAAAATATAAACATGCTAAACTCTGATTTATTTAGTTCTGTAAGCAGTCCCATATGGCAAATCCATCCGTGATGAAAACTTTCTTACACTCTTTGAAAATGACTTCAAAGTTTTGCTCTTCATTTCAGGAATTTCTTGCTAATACAAATACAAGAATAATTCCCACTTCTCCGGTCTCCAATGTGTCTAGCTTCTAGAAAATAAGATACTGATTGGAAGATTGTTTGGTGCAAAAACATTAGAAAATTCATTATTGAATGCCTCAATATATATCAAATGAATGAGTTGAAAAATATTGCTTGACCACATAACAAACTTAAAAGTACTGAGAGTATCAGTATACATGGAATGGAAAATGAAAAAAAAAATATTTTCAATTCTGAATGGAACAGTGCTGCCATTCATTAAAAAATTGTATTCACAATCAACAACACTGCTCAACACTGATTTTGTTCTCAAAGATGTTTCATTGATTTTAAGGTGATTGTGGAGTGCTGATTTCGAATCTGGCAATGGTTTTGTTAGATTGGCTCTAGTTTTTAAGATAAAGGAAAAATTTAATTTCAATGGTAATACAATAACCAGCGTAAATATCACACGTTCTTGAGAGTATGCATTTGTTGTAGTCTCAAAAACTAGAGCCAATTATGCAAAACCAACACCAGTTTTGAAATCGGCAGCCTCCATATATACCACAAAAACCCATTAAAATTTCCTTAATACTTTCAGCTGCAATCCCAAAATATCTCATCAAACTTGATCTGCTTTATTTCAGCCACCCTGAAATATCTTGGCTTCTAAAAACATGTTGAAGTTGTTTTTACAATAAAATCTGTTTTCCCATCCCCCTCTTCCAATAAATCAAATGCCAGTGGGAGTCGCCTCTTGTTCAAGGTTAGATAAGAGAAGAAGTAAGAAAAAGAAATATACGCTCAGTATAAATAATACAAAAATATTTTTTTCCCAACAAAAAAAAATATTTCTCTTCCTAGAAAGCCAAACACATCATGGCAGGTGTTTTTGTATTATAGTGAGAGAAATAAAAAAGCTATGGGTGGAGTCAATTTTCTTGTTGGGAGGGAGAAGAATTATCAGCTCATAATCAGAAGAAAATATTATTGTTTAAAATAGGTGGCAATTTGTGAAGGTTTTACAATTTTAAATGTGGCAATTACAATTGCGGATCAAGAAAAAATTTTTAAGCTGCTTAAAGGGTTACAAACATGAAAAATATATATTTTTGTCGAGCAGTGTAATCAGAATTTCAAAAATTGAATATTTCATAAGGGGTTGTGTAAGTTTTGGGGTAACTTTTTAATCACCCTGTATTATACAATAAAAATATGCACATACTCATGAATAAAAGGAAGGATACAAAACATTCAGATCAAAGACATTTACATTTTTGAAACTGTCAACCAAAATTAGCAGAGAGCCAATTGACATTTGATTTTATTTAAACATTCATAGCTTTTATATATATATATATATATATATATATATATAGAAATATAAATATTCAAATTTTCTTAAAAATGTTCACATAATTTTAAGCAAATCATAAGTGCAATTTTCATTTTATCACTCACTTGAGCTATTCCAAGAGCTTGGCCAGCGATGCCAATTCTACCAGCATCTAGAGATTTCTGTAACAATAATAATACAAAATATTTAACACACTACAAAAGCTAAAAATAATGAAATTAAGTCAACTGAAATAATAATTAAGTGTAATAAAGATCATTTTAAAAATTGTAGGATACATCAATCATAAGTAATTAAACCAACAGCATAATGGAAACCCTTGATGTCCCCCCCCCCCCGCATATATGTATAAAATTATTCAAATAAGTGGGGAGACAGCATTCACGAACATTCTGAATGAATGCCAAAACTCTGAAACCAAACATATCTCACTGTTGAAATCTCTTCCAGCCTAGCTTCATAGAAGAGTCTAAAACCTTCAAGATACACTGTGAATAGTTGCAGAAGATGAATTAGAATATACTAAATTATAGAAAAAAGTCCGTATATTTTCACTTGGTTATACTCATACACTGCCTGAGCAGAAAAAAGTTGCATACCCCAATACTTTGTTGAAACCCTCCTTCCCTTTAGCAAACAACCATTGCGACATCATTTTTTATGAGGTCATGCAATATCTCAACACTTATTTCTAGCCTAATTTCATCATTTTGTCACCAAGATCTTTGATGGATCAAGGAAAAAATTAGCAACTCCCCAGATTCCAATCTACTAAACTCTATTGGATCTCAATCAGACTTAAGTCGAGGCCAATCTAAATACCTAGAAGCTTTTCAACCATTTTCTTGCAGTTTAAGATCCCAAAATTTTCATCCTGGGTCATGTCATCATGAAAGAAAATGTCTATTGATGGAAAAATACAGTCGAATCCCATTATGACAAACTCTAAGAGACCAGAGAAATAACTTTGTAATAACGAAATTTCGTCATAAAGACGTTCCAGATTTTTACATTGTTCTTTACATTGTTGTTTTGAGAACTTATCTGAGGAATTAGAAAAGTTTCCGTTAAAACAAAATTTTTGCTGAAATGGTATTTGTTAAAACGGGAATTGACTGTATAGTCATTAAGTATGCTGGAGACCCTTCTGACTTTATTTTGTTGATTCACACACAGTGTTGCTGACTCCAATCAAACCCAATAGAAACAACTCATAAGGTCATGAAACATCTTCTGGGGGCTTCCACAATAGATACAGTACTTCATATTGTGAATTTATTTTAGCCACACAATACATTTGCATGCACTCATTGCCATACAAATCTACCAGAACAAATAAGCATGTCGCCTGCAGACTTTTTTGTGTCCCAACCAAAAATGAAGGAAGTCAAGATTTGGCTATGTTCAGCACTGTGACCAGATATGAACAAAGTCATGAAAAATTAATTTTCCAAAGCATTTCATGAACTTTATGAACACACTATGAATATGAGTGTCCCATGTCAGAGACTGACAGGGGATGTTCAGATTTTATCAAACATTTATTTTTTACAGCTCCAGGAACTTTTGTGTAGACAGTATGTATAGTAATAAAGCAACCTACAGCAGTAAGTTCCTCTTAATAACTCTGGTGTCACAAATGTATGTGTTACTTTTTCCTCACTGTAGAAGTTTTTCTTTTGCCCTCAATAAGTTAAGCCCTGGCTCGAAGAATTGTGTAAGTTTTAAATTAGAAACATGGTTAATATGAACTTTGGGGCTTTTATCAGAGGGCAGCACTTAAAGTCGAATTTTCAATAAGTTTGTAAGATGGCTTCCAGGAAAAAGTTACTCCAAGAAAAGTGTGATTTATTACATAAAATTTGGTAATAAAATTCTGGAAAAAAACTGTATGTGCGAGGCGAATCATAACATTTGTTTTAACTAAAATAAAATGAACTATACTCATAGAAAACATCTACACGTTTTGTGTCGCAATATTAACTTTTAATCAAATACTCAAAAAATTCACTACAATCAATATAACAAAAAAATCCATCAATCAAATAGACAACCCACCTCCTGTCCAAGGCCTCTATGGTGAAATATACCTTTGTATTCTATTTAGTTAATTTTTCAAACCAAGAAAATTAAAGATTAATGGGCAACTACTCGACTGATCCTTATACTTGAAAGACACCCCACAGAGTGACATTATCAAGAGTCACACCTAAAGATGTTTTCTACTTAATGCCTATTGGCCAAAACTGATCACATGGTGGTGTTTTTTTTTTGGTTTTTTTTTTGGTATTCATCTAAGCATCAAGAGAAACAATTTTTTGTGACAGTTTGATATACAGGATATCAAAAAAAGAAGTTGAAACAGGAAGACAGGCCTGGATCGGCAGGTGAAAGCGAAGAAAAAAAAGTGCTCAAGTCTGATTCATTCAAGAAATTAAAAATACTCATGGGAAAATGCTCTTCACAACAATGTGAAGATGAATTTACACTAAATCATCTTGGCTGAATAAATTTGAACAAAGTGAATTATTTCTTCACAAAAAAAAACATTGGAAATTCGAAAAAAAAATCAAAAAATAAAGATTCGATAACATTTATGTTATAATGTAATGTATTTTTTGAGTATCAAAAATGCAAAAAATCTTGGAAACTTTAAAAAAAATTAATGATCAGGGATGGATATGAAAAATTCTCTACCCGCAGATAGCAGGTAAACCTCTAACATGATACTTACATAACACATAAACGCAGGCATCTGCCACTTTCACTTCTGTAATTGAAGTTATATGGCAGAAACACCAGTAGAACACAAAACACATGATACTGAATACATAAATACATACAAATACAAGGGCCCCACACATGCATAAAACATTCTGGCATGTGCAAATTCACTAGAAATTCCCCACGGAAATGTTTACAAAGTGGAATGTATGGTTAAGTAGTTCCTCTCAAAGAATTCTGGAATTTCTGGAAGACTGTCAATGAAATACCCTTCTGGCTATGCTCTTGAATGGGCCGATTTTGCTTAGAGAGCAAAAACTCACCATGGCTATTTTGAAACCTTCTCCAGGTTGACCCAACAGGTTCCCTTTTGGTATTTTGCAGTCTTCAAATATAAGAGAGCAGGTGGAGGATCCTCTGATTCCCAATTTGTCCTCTTTTTTACCTAAAGAAAAACCAGGAATGTTTTTTGGCACGATAAAGGCACTTATACCTTTGTGTTTCTTTGATTTGTCAGTTGTAGCAAACACCTGGAAACAAAAATTTAAAAAAATAATAATACTGAAACCACAAATAAAATAGAAATATGGAACAAATGTGGTTTATATGTAGCATATATTTCAATCATCGTATTAGCATAACGCTTTCGTTAAGAAAAGAAACTTCAAATCTTGAATTTTAATGTGTAGCAGATATTTCTGGGGTTGTGTCTAGCCTTTGGCTTCTGTTATGAACACGTTTGTTTTTTATTAAATTTTTGGAGCTTTCATATTATTGTTGCATGCACAAATTAAATGATACTTTAATACAAAAAAAATCCAGATAAATATGCTTACATATTAATAATGATTCAATATTCTATCCCCCCCCCCCCTAATTGGTAGGTATTTTTCTCACTGTGGCTACCAAGATACCTTCCCCCTAGGGTTTTTATTCCCTTTCTTCATTTCACAATAACAAGAAATATTCAAGCTTTCACTCCTATAACCCCTCATTCATCACTACTGCAAACAGTATTGTCATAGTAAACCTGATTTAATATGAATTGCGAGGCTTTACACATTTGTGAATAATTTCTGCAACAATATTAATGCACAATAACAGAACTAAATATTTAAGACATTTATAGATAAAACAACGAAAATGCACGCTACAGAAGTTTCAGCGTAAATTTTAATTTTTTAACAAAAAATCATGTACAGTGAAACCTGTATAAAACGGAAGGTAATGAGACTGAAATTAGTTTTCATTCTGGACAGGTTTCTGTTTTATAGAGTTGCGCATAAAAAAACATAGTGATTTATTTCTATCATTTTGCAAAATTTAAATTTTGAGATCACCTCTCAACTTCTATAAACCGAGTGTTAAGCAGAGACATGCATATTATTATTTTAAATTTTTTCACGTTTGCTGTTTGAGATTACTATTCATTTGAAATTACATATTCAATGCACTAATAGTTAAACTTCAGTATAAAATGTTCTCCTGAATTGTAATGGAATGAATACTCATTTTTGTCAAAAGTGGATTGTGATATTTCACTGTATTTATACATGCGTTTTTTATGGAAATATTAAAATAACAGACTTACAACAGCAGCATCTGCTTCATATCCATTCGTAATCCATGCTTTTGTGCCATTCAGCACCCAATGATCACCATTAAGTTTAGCAGTTGTTGAAGCAGCTCCAGCATCACTTCCATTTCCTAAATTTTTTTGATTGATTCAAAATTAAGTATTCGCACATATTAAGCATGAATATACATTGATTACAATATTATTTACTTTTTACGATACCAAAATAAATACATTGATGTCAACATACAATTAATTGTACATAAAAATACAATTGTACTTTACACTACAATTTTAATTGTCTATAATATAATTATTTTCAGTCACTATAAAGATTTAGTTCATACCAGGTTCACTGAGAGCAAAACATCCTATTTTACCCCCATTTGCAAATGGAGTGAGAAATTCTTCTTTCTGGGACTGATTTCCAAACGCTTGAATCGGGCCAGTGTACAAAGACTAGAAAAATGCACAAATGAATTTCTATTAACATCACTTTCAGTATATCAAGATAATTACACAAAAAGCTAGAAAAAATCATTGCACCCCAATGTGCACAATACTCTTTTGAAATTCTGGTGAGGGAAGGTTCCCATATAATACTAACTATAGTATAGAAGTCTGACATAGTGAAAGCTTAGAGATGTAAAATTCTCAAGAATAATCTTTCAGAGAATATTCTCAGTGAGGAGAATATTCAAGAATATTCTCTGCTAGGACTACTATTATAAATAACTTCACAATATTCTTATAAGTTCTTGATGAGAATATTCTCCTCTTATTCTCATCAAGTTATAGTTACATATAATATCCTTGAGAATATTCTCTGGAAGGACTATTTTCATAAATTACTGGGGAATATTCTTATAGAAAATAGTAAGAATTATTCTGAAGTTATTAATAATAGTCCTTCCAGAGAATATTCTCCTCGATGAGAATATTCTTCAGTTACCGAAATCTTTCTAGAGAGTATTATCAAGAATATATGTAATAACATGTATTATAATAAATAATATCAATAAATAACTTGAGAATAATTATTATTATTTTTGATAAAAATATTCTCTAGTAATTTATAATAGTAGTTCCAGAGAATCTCCCTGTCTCTCTTCCCGTCAAGACGATGGGTATATTGAAGTTTGTAGACGGGATATTAAAGTTTGAAAGCAAGAAAATTAAACCAACATGGGGCTGAATTGCACAACTTTTAAAGAAATGTGAGTGATACAGAATTTCAGTGTATGTGCATTGAAAAAACAACAGTTCTGTATCTTCTTAGAATGAAGGTGATTGTATAATAATTGCTTCCTTTATCAATCAACTTTGATTTGTTGTGAACTTATTTCTGAAAATTTATCTAATTTTAAAATAATTTTTTAATGTTTTAATTTAATGGTTTCCAAAATCTTCGTAACCAAACTTTTAAAACCTCTCATCATGACCTGAAGAATATTCTGAGAATATTCTTGACCTAAAAGTTGTCATTGGGGAGTGATTATACCAAAAATTGTTTTGTTGTAAATGTTTCAGGTAATGAAAACTGATTTATATTTCACAATATAAACAAAATTAGTAAAAAAATTTAAATTATTTAAAAAGAAAAATGAATATTCTCGATTATTTTCCAATTTTTACATCCAGGAGAATACTCTCAGAATATTCTCACCTCACATCTCTATGAAAGCTCACTATAATGCAAAACATTCCCATTACAAATACTCCTCGTTATAAACCAGAGTCATGGGAGGGGGGCAGTGCTCCCCCTTCAACATCAAAGATTTTTGCGGGCGACTTTTTTAAATGTGTATATATGTATTGATACCATAATTATAATGCAAGTCTATTCTTGCTTATGGCTATCTCCACCAGGGGAACTCAAAGTTTTCACTGTAACAACATGCTCAAAATTTGAATATGTCCTTTTTTTTCTTTTTTAATCAAGGGAGTTATTACTTGTAAAATTTCAGAAGCTCTCATGCCTTCCCGAGGAAACTCCTGCAGCCCACGAGGTTTCATAGTGCTATTAAGATGGCCCCTGTAGATTTTAGAGTTATTTACATTTATTCCCTAAATTGTTTTATTTTCCTCTTTGGATATACAGTAAAACCTCGGTTTTGTAGACACTGGTGGGATAAAAAAATTTCTCTATAAAAGAAGGGGTGACCATTAATAAGGGGTTTGAAATGTATACTTTTATTATATGAGAAATTATAATTTGGCTGTAAAAGAGGGGGTGACCGAATCTGAGGGGTGTCCGTTAAGAGGGGTTTTACTGACTTAATCTGACTTAATCATTCCATTTCCAATATTTTACAGCTATGGACCACCCTTTCGGATACTCAAAGAATCTTTGTATAAACTTTGCAGATGATTTACAAAATAAATAAAGATTGTAATCAGTCATGAAACATGTACCATGTGACAGAATATGTTGAGACAAATAGTCATTGTGTGGCAGCTTCCCCCCCCCCTCCCCACATCGCCTTGAACAGTGCATTCTAGCAGAAAGACATTTAGAGAACAATATTGTGCACGGATCCTGGCATTGTTTACATTATGCATTGCATTAATGCCGCCTTTACCAGACGTGGGCCCCCGGCACAAAAATAATAGAGGGGGCAGATACGCACATTACAGTTGAATCCCATTGTAACGAATACCTTTATAGCGAAAATCTCAATTTAACGAACACTTTTCTAATTCCTCCAGATAAGTTTACATAGTAACAATGCATAAATCTGGAATTCCTTTATAACAAAATTTTGTTATAACGAAGTGATTTCTCTGGTTGCTTGTAGTTCGTTATAACAAGATTCGACTGTATGTAATTTCGGGCCGTCCTTTAGCCCAATTTTATATATTCGGTGGGAAAGGGGAATCAGGCGTCCAACAATTCATACATTATAACAACTCATACAGGAATACTGAAAAATATCCATACCAAAAAAAAAATATTGGCATAATTAAATGTAAATTAACAAAAAAAAAACGGAAGAAAGTTTGAAATTGATGAAAGAAATATTTCCAAAACCAATTAAAATTGGACCTAATGAAAGAAATTGTCTGAGAACTAATGAAAATTCAGAATCGGTGAATTGAAAATATTTGACACAATTAATTTGCATTAATCCCCACATGGCCCCCACATCCGGGATTCAAGCCCATAGGCAAGGATCTTTGGTAGGTCCAAAGGCCAAGATTTTTCCTGGGTTCCTCCATAGTGAGTCTATAGTTTAAAAAACAAAGAAATAATGATATTCATCATGGGAACCCCAGCCAGCTGGGCTAAAGTTGGTTTTCTGTGGTTTTCCAAACAAGAAACAGTTTTGAGATTATCTCCCATAAAAAATTCTCTCTACAGAGAGTATAATCAGCACATCAACATTTGAAATTTACCCACAATACAACAGAAAAAATATACCACCAAGTGGTTTGCTTCTAAATTTGGAATACAGATGCAGCACTTCCTAAACACATAACAGGCATTCCACATTATGCACTTGGCATTCTGGCATGCACAAATTCATTAGAAGTTCCTCAGAGAAATGTTTACGAGGTGTGTGTATGGTTTAGTGGTAATAATAGCCCTTCGAGCTCCATCCTCCTTCCTCCATGGTGCAGGGTCGATGTTAACTGCCAATCTATATACTTTTATTTCATAGCTATAATATAAAATTGCTACAACCGCTCACCACTTTTCTGTTTTATTTATTACTAGCTATAATAGCTGGCACTGTTTGGGTTTTCTTCAATTACTGGGAGGCTTGAAAATGTGACAAGCCATTATAAAGGAATAAACTATAATACTGGCAGCATTAAAGAAGCGACAAACCAATGTAAAGCCATATGCATGTCTGAAACGCATTGCAAGGGAACCAAGGTAACTTTCCGAAAACTGTTGTTGAGGCCCAGAAACCATAGTTGCCGACAGTTTTTTACCCATCTCGGGCATTTGCCCTGCTCTGAAAAACTTTTAAAGTAGTCTACCGCTCAATCCAGGCTCCCATTTGATATATATGCAAAATTTGGTGATGATCAATAAAAAATTGAAGATTTTTATGGAGAACGTACACACACACATAGAAAATCAATTTTATATATATAGATGTGTCACCCCCTGCACTTCTTTTCTTTCTTTTTTTAATCAGGAATTAGTAAATTCTCACAATAAAAATTTAACGAGAATGAATCTGAATTCTTACATTATTGACACTCATTATGACGCCAGTAGAAGCACAACCTCGACTGATTTCTTCTAAAGCGACGGCATAAGCTAAATAATCGAGACCAGCTCCTCCATTGCTTTCTGGCACAGCAACAGCCATCAGTCCTAGCCTTCCCAATTCTTTCACCTGATTCAGCAAAAGAAAAGAAAAACACCGATCAAGAACTAAAACATGTGCATTCAACCAGTTTTATAAAAATCAATTTCATTAATTTCACAATATCAAAGAATTGATCCTTGATCATTTTTGTTGCATCACCGTCATTTTCTGCACATAAGGGTTGATTAGATCGGGACTTACAATTTACTGCTGGTTCTGAACAGTGGCCTCTTCTTTATACTCACCAAGGAATTGGTGCGCTAACTACTCAGTATGGGGGGATTCCCTGCAATCGCAATCTTTTCTATGGTCATGTCGCCATTTCTGTTGCACATCCGCATCAAGAAAGTGTCTGACTAGGACGAATCAGGTATCGATCTCGCGACACCTCCAAACATATATATCCAAGAATAAATTGAAATAGTATAATGCTATCTTATTTTAAAAAGATGTCATCTGAGTATTTAAATTTTTGAAATGCAACCTGTGGTGGGTATTTGAAACTGATAAAAGGAGCTGGGTTTTTTTTTCTTTAAAAACTGAACGGATCACAAAAATTTTGAATAACATTTTTTTATGCAGAGTTCTCAGCCTGCACTTAATAACTTCCCTAAATAAAACTAGAAAATTTCTCTCATTAAAAGGGCATACACACTATTAGTTGATTACAGTGAAACCTTGTGACGAAGCTACTCAATATAATGATAAATTCCTTTACAACGAAATGCCTAGACCTATACACTAGTGTTAAACTACTGTCTCTCGATATAACAATAATTCCTCTACAAAGATATTTTTCTTGGTATGCAGAGTGTCACTATAGGATTTACAGTATGCCTATAACGGTATTTTCTTCTGTCACTTTCTATAGTGACTGATTTGCATCACTAGAACTCAGGTTCGAACCGGTTACGCAGTATTACCGGTGACACAGTAGTAGTCGTATGAAGTTGGTTGATTTTCTCTGTGGTTCTCAACTGAAGAATACATAAATAAGAGTGGGTTTTGAAATAAAAAGAGTATTTTTTAATGGTATGAGGGATGGGGGTAGGAAGTGAGCATCTGCACAACTCCGGCCTATCCAGATTTTTTGTTATCTGGCCTGCCCTTCTGCCACATTAGGCCAGATAGTACAGAATCTACTCTATAACCTTGCGAAAAGGAAGGTGGATCCCTGCCTACGATAATATTTTTATCAATATGAAAAGCGAATCAGTCCTGAAAAGTTTGAAAAAAAAAGATTTTCGACTATTTTTCTATTGTTACTTGTTCCGCTGGAAATAGATGCTCCTTGTCAATTTTTCCAGCAATGGGCTGCAATTCTCTCTCAGCAAATTCTCTACATGTCTTTTGCAGCATGGAATGAGTCTCAGGCAATGATGTCATCAGTTTCCGACTGGATGCTATACATTTCCCGGGTATGGTCCCTAAAGAATCAAATCAAATATTGCACATCATTCGTAACTGTCATCAAATAATTATGTGCAACTTCACATTCCTGAAAAAGTATTTGCATGAACATAATTTAAGGATTTTTTTTCCAAACAAAATTTCACACAAAAAATTGCACCACACCCAAACAGATAAATGTTTCCCATATCTTCTCAGCTCTTGGGAATGGCATGGTGTATCATTTATGAAGGGGGGGGGCCATGGCCCCACATCCTAGCAGGACCCCCCTAGGCTTATACACTGTTTTGGTCACTCACATGCTTGCACACAGTTTTTGATAACTCACATGCTTGCACAATGTTTTGGTCACTCACATGCTTACACACTGCTTTCATATACTTGCACACGCTCTTGCTCACTCTCTAAGTCACTCTTTTCGGTTACTACATGATTGTAAACTCTCTGGGTCACTCAATGACACTGAGGGGTCATTCAGTGACCCCTTGCTGTCTAGGCAGAGGGGAAATTATTGAGGGTTATATACAAATTTTCCTGCCCTGCTTCCATTCTACTAAGTTTTTTGACCACTTATTCCTCAAATTTGCCACCCCACTGAACTTGCTGTCCTTGGCTATATCTTGCTAAGCACCTCCTGTAAATAAGCCACTGTGGCCACCATTAAATCCACTTATGTGTGCGAGCATGGGTGTGACAAAACAGTGACTTAGAGAGGTTGAGCATGGGAAGTGACCTAGAGAGCATTAGCAGATACAGGCGCCTCAAATGGGGGGGGGGGACAGATTGATAGTGAACTGAATATGTTTACATTTGATGAACGTAGGTGTCAAGGAGATATGATCGAAGTGTTCAAAATTTTCAATGGGATGGATAGGATGGACCATGAACTTTTAGTACACCGCCAATCGACTGCTTTTACAAGTATCGACAGCAGTATCGATTGGTGAGGGACAATGCAAGGCTATCGTGTCTCAGGGAATTTTTCTGTAATAGGGTTGTTAATAAATGGAATAGCTTACCCCCGGAGGTAGTAAATTGTAACACAATTGACACGTTTAAAAAGAAATACGATAAACATGTTGGGGTAAATCAAGAAGCTATCCATACTTAGTATGACAACCATAAGTATTCTTTATGGTCATTTATAATATTTTATCATGTGTATATATTGTTTATAATTTGTGTTAATTGCATTTTTAATTGGGTTGCTGTATTTTTTTTTGAAATATATAACATCCATATTTATCAGCCACCTTGTTGGGCATTTTACCTGTTGTGGCGTTGTATTTGTATTTGAATGTTCACCTCCTGCCAATGCCGATAATGCATTTTTGTTTTCACTGAACTGGGGTGGGTTCGATCCCCCCCCCCTCCCATATTGACATATATTGGAGCATGGGAGTGACAGAGAAAGTGAGTAACCACATCAGTGAGTGATGACAGAGGCATGAAAAACATTGAGAGAGCTGAAAAATGCCAATTGTCCAGTATATGGGACTCGACCCCCTTTTGCAGGAGAGTGTGCCTTGCAGTGTGTATACTCATTGATTTTTAAGAGAGCTCAGAGATGCCCCCAATAAATTTTACTGGGGGTCTCAACCAGCCTCAGTCCCCAGGTTCCGGTGGCTATGATGATAGTGGAGGCTAAGAGAGCCTCAAATGTAGCCCAGGGCTACCAATGTAAGAAATGAGTGGTGAAACTGGTCCCGGGACAGATTAATGGGGCAGGAGAAATTATGTGGTTGCATTGTTAAGCCCCTGATCATGGCCGCCCCCCCCCACACACACACACACACACACACACACACATCCTGGAGCAGGCTTGGACCTTGGTTCTGACCTGGTCTCCAAGTCAGACATTTCATGGGTTCTTCTCTAGTGAATTTATAACATGTAAAGAAACCTAAAAAAAATTGCGGTAATTGTCTCCTCTGGGGCCCTCTCAGCCCCACCCTTGGGGGGCCGGCCTTGCCCCTGCTAGAGCACTTTTTGTCTCCTCAATGTAGGGGATTTTTGCAAGGAGGTCGTCTTAAGAGCATCATGGTGGGGAAGGGGGGCCGGGCCAAGTGGGTTTTTCCTAAAGCCCTACCTGGTAAATTCTAAGAAATTTTAACCAGATCTCATTTTTGTGCGGCCCCCTTTTGCCTTGGGGCCCCACGCGTTAAGACGGCACTGTATAACACCATGGGCGGAGATACGGGGGCGTGGGGGGGGCCCTCCAGCATCAAAGGTGGAGTCAACTGATCTAATGTATATATGAATTGACATCATCATCATCATCGTGTCCCCCCCCCCCCCAGACTTCCAAGTCTATCTCCACCTATGGATAACACAGCAAAAAAATGTATGTCTTAGTAATAATTTATCCAAGATTGTATTGACAGGAAATTTGTTTACCTTTGATGAAAGGGAAAAGAATCTTCGCTGAACTGAAGGAGTTCATGGTCTCTATAATAATATGAACTGCACCAACGCACGGGGTCGAAGATAAACAATCGCGATTGTTGTTTGTTGATCACACGCTCTTTTTTCCACCGAAAGAGGATAAAAACCGAAAAATGCAGACAGAAACTTTGCTTTTGCCTCTGGTTGCGCCATCTACCAAAGATATTTCACACTGAAAACGTTATAAGTCTCTACACCAGGGCACTGACTGACTGAAGGGGAAGGACCTTTTCTCTGGAAGCATGGGCGAAGATGCGGCAAGGTTTCTAGAATA